>NC_079540.1:7107806-7157806 GCF_003711565.1 Takifugu flavidus
TCCAGGGATCTCTGGGAAGGTTTGTCCAGCACGATGGTGTTGAGAATGATGTAAAGCAGAGGAACACCAGGAATATTCTTCAGGGCTGTTGTTAATGTCCGATCCTGGAAAACACCCCCTCCCACGTTAGCATCGTCGTGTAAAATGCTTCTTTCATGTAAATAATTACTTACAACTATTTTTCCTCATCATTTTACACACTGTTGGGCCCCCTTAAAAGGATAGGTCACATTTTCACATTCAAATTTGTGAGATATAATTCCCAAGTGTTGCTGACAATAAAGGCTCCTCTATTTTACGGTGCTCCGTTTTAAACTATCCGCTGTGTTTTTCAGGTTTTAGTACCTCACATATGCAACAACGGTACATTTCATGCACCTTTGTTCTAAAACCCTTAACAATCACACTATCAAAAAAATAAAAAACTTTCCTAAAGCAAGTTTATCAAAACTTTATCAAAAAGGAGGTGTTCGCGTGCGTGTGCGCTCCTCTCGATGTACCTGTGTGGCAATAAAGTAGTGGTGCGGGTTCTGCCCCCCCAGCATGGACAGCAGGCACTCTGCAGCGGGGACGGGGCTCGTGTGCGCGCACCTCCTCGTTTGGTACTTCTGCAGGATGATTTTGGCCCCATACAGCTCTTTCCCCAGACACTCCAGCTCTTTCATAGCACAGCTGGAACACAGAAGCAGATCAGGCGACGCGGGCTGACCAGGAAGGTGCGCGTGATTTACTCACGTCGTGGTGCACAGCTGAACCTCCCCCATCAGGTATTTGGGCAGCTGTTCTTTGATCTGGATCTTGTTTTTTAAAGCTGCCTGACAAAAGGTGCCGTCGATCAGGATCTGAAAGGGTTCCCTGAGGTTGAAACTATATTTGTAGAAACTTATGGTTTTCTTTGCTTGTTTCTGCCGCTTGATCTTCATGTTGACTGATAACAAACTACCAATCCACAGACTTTATCACCGGATGTAAACTACCGTTCTTGGCATGAGTTAAAATAGCACATAATATCAATCTTTACAACATGAAAATCGCGACATGAACCTTCCAGCGGAACCACACGTTTTTCGATCCTACTGCTATTTGTCTCCGGCGGAAACAAATCATCTAATAAAGGTTCCGGTACTACCAAACACCAGAGCGCTCGGCGTCTCCAGGTTTGCCCCATACGGAGCCATGATACATTTTCAGCAAAATAACAGTTTAACAGTTAATTTCGATACATTAGAAATGTAAAAAAAAAAAGTGTAAAAAAAAAATAATAGAGAATTAGAGCTGTAGCTCCACCCAGTGAGAAGGTAAAATAGGCCACTGAGCAAAAAGGGGCAACAGTCACTCCCTCAGCCAGCAGTTCTTTTTGAAGTCCTGGCGGTGAACATCTTGTTAAGCACTCTCTAGCTTTGTTTGACATTTTTCATCACAGAAGAGAACAAATCTAGTAGAAAACTATTTCTAATTACTGTATTGGAATTCTCACACAGCCACAACACTCTGCCCACTGATGTTAATGTTTACGTAACACAAGCATCGCTCTCCCAAAGAGGAAAAATACTTACCAACACCCATTCAACCACTATTATTGATCCATCAGCCATGAAGGCATAAATCATACATTTTCTGATATCGTCTTTAAGAGCGGAAGCCGTACAGTTTCAAGCAGAAATATTCTTTAGTCCTTGATATGCCAATTTCAACCATCCCATCCCTCTCTTTATAGAGGCTTTAAGGCTGTGTGTTTATCTGGCTTCATGTGTCTGAGACTATCTGGGTGTGACTGTGTGCGCACATCTTAAAAAGGCATTTTGCACAGGCTTTAGGTGATTCTCTTTTTTAATCTGTTGGTTTCATGCCAACAGGTGTGGGTATTTTAGAATATCTTACCTAGCAAAGATCTTACAACTCACCAAGGCCTGAAAAAATGGGGGAAAACTAAACGATTCCAATGGAGCAGAATGAAAATAAAATACTTTGGGGTTTTTTTGCATCAAAACTCTGTTAACATTCCAAACATGGTATTTAGAGGGTTACAAATATGCTTAATTGGTTCTTATTTATGTATTCGGCTCAAGCTGATGAAATACAAGAGCAATTACAAGGGTGAAAGACAATTGTATGGAATTGTTCCTTATTATTTTGGCATTTACGCCGCAGGTTCAGCGCTTCCCGGAAGCGGAAGTTGTCGCCAGGTGGAGCGACAGCGCCACTCGCTCGCGTGACACTTGCTGCTTGTCCCGCTGCTAATATTAGCCTGTCTCGGGCTGTGGCGCGTGGCCAACTTCCGCACTTGTACAGTAAATATTATGGCGGCGGCGGGTCCCCGGTCCTGTAGCGGCGGGGGGCCGGCCGGCTCAGCCTTCACAGCCGCCGGGGGGAGCGGCGGCGGCGGCGGCGAAGAGCCGAGCGGCAGCAGCAACGGCGGCGGCGTCAACGGAGCGAGCGAGCGCGAGCGGGAGCGGGCGAGCTTCGAGTGCAACATTTGCCTGGACACCGCCAGAGACGCTGTCATCAGCATGTGCGGCCACTTGTTCTGGTAAGAACCGCGGCGGGGGTTCGGTGGCGGAGGCCCGCTGGACCAGGCCCGCTGGACCAGGCCCGCTGGACCAGGCCGAGCCGTCCGGCCAAGGCTGGGCCAGCTGGGCCCGGTCGCGCCCCGCAGGCCGCCTCGGTGTCATGTGGGCGGCGTCGTTTCTGCAGCTTTGTTGGATGGAAGAAGCACATTCACCCTCGTCTGAGAGGCGATCATAGCACAGGTCAAAGGTCACCCGCTGTGGCTTCAGTTTAACTGTGCTGGTGACCTTTGGCACCTCTGTCAACAAATATGTTAGTTTGAACTATTTTCCCTGCCTGTATGTGTGTGTGTGTGTGTGTGTGTGTGTGTTGATGATATACATGCTAAGCGTTGCCACATGTATACCATGATCCCTTCTCCATTATTGGTAGGATCATTATTTATGTAAGAAAGACCTAAGCTTCCATTTGATGGACTAAATATACACAGTAACAAAGTGACTCGCTCACTCGCTCACTCGTTCCCTCACTCACTCACTCCCTCCCTCCCTCACTCCCTCACTCACTCTTTCCCTCACTCACTCGTTCCCTCACTCACTCACCTCGTTCCCTCACTCACTCACTCACTCCCTCCCTCCCTCACTCACTCGTTCACTCACTCACTCACTCACTCACTCGTTCCCTCACTCCCTCCCTCCCTCACTCACTCGTTCCCTCACTCACTCACTCGTTCACTCACTCACTCACTCCCTCACTCACTCTTTCCCTCACTCACTCGTTCCCTCCCTCACTCACTCACCTCGTTCCCTCACTCGCTCACTCGTTCCCTCACTCACTCACTCGTTCCCTCCCCTCCCTCACTCACTCGTTCCCTCACTCGCTCACTCGTTCCCTCACTCACTCACTCCCTCACTCACTCACTCACTCACTCACTCACTCACTCCCTCCCTCCCTCCCTCCCTCCCTCACCCCCTCCCTCCCTCCCTCCCTCCCCCCCTCCCTCCCTCCCTCCCTCCCTCCCTCCCTCCCTCCCTCCCCCCTCCCTCCCTCCCTCACTCCCTCCCTCCCTCCTCCCTCCCTCCCTCACTCACTCCCTCCCTCCCTCCCTCCCTCCCTCCCTCCCTCCCTCCCTCCTCCCTCCCTCCCTCCTCCCCCCCCTCCCTCCCTCCCTCCCTCCCTCCCCCCCTCCCTCCCTCCCTCCCCCCTCCCTCCCTCCCTCCCTCCCTCCCTCCCTCACCCACCCACTCCCCCCCTCCCTCCCTCACTCCCTCCCAGGCAGGGAGCAGATTGAGGTCAGGCCGTTATAATCTGGAAGAGCTCAGAGACAAAGACGGAACCACTTTTTATTTCCAGATGTCATTTATTTTGTTCTGAATGATGTTTTGGATCTTTGGATCGAGCTGCTGTCAAAGGCGGGTTTGGTTCCTCCACTTTAGTCCCCCCCCCCCATGTATAACACAGCCGAGGGGCTCCACACGATCACGATGGATCCATCGTGATTTAAAGAGTAAACGCTAGCGTCTGTGCACGGACGGTGCATGACGGGGTGGGACGGGTGGTTCTGGTGAGCTGATGCAGCGGATTAACTGGACTCTTCTGTTTCTCCTCCTCCAGCTGGCCCTGTCTCCATCAGGTGAATATTCCTCCCATAAACACTCTTCTGTTTGGTATTTAGGTTTTAAACGTGTGTTTAAACCTGTAGCTTGTGTGGCGACGCTCTCGTGCTTGTTTAAGGTGCAGAGTCAGTTCAGTCGATACTCGACGTAAACGCAGGAACGCTCGGGCCTCCCCTCCATCCTCATGAGGGTTAGTGTGTTAGCGTAGCACACGCACCGACGGTGTGTGTGTTAGCGTAGCACACGCACCGACGGTGTGTGTGTTAGCGTAGCACACGCACCGACGGTGTGTGTGTTAGCGTAGCACACGCACCGAGTGTGTGTGTGTTAGCGTTGCACACGCACCGACGGTGTGTGTGTTAGCGTAGCACACGCACCGACTGTGTGTGTGTTAGCGTTGCACACGCACCGACGGTGTGTGTGTTAGCGTTGCACACGCACCGACTGTGTGTGTGTGTTAGCGTAGCACACGCACCGACGGTGTGTGTGTTAGCGTAGCACACGCACCGACTGTGTGTGTGTGTTAGCGTAGCACACGCACCGACTGTGTGTGTGTTAGCGTAGCACACGCACCGACTGTGTGTGTGTGTTGTGTGTGTGTGTGTGTGTGTGTTGATGGATATACATGCTAAGCGTTGCCACATGTGTACCATGATCCCTTCTCCATTATTGGTAGGATCATTATTTATGTAAGAAAGACCTAAGCTTCCATTTGATGGACTAAATATACACAGTAACAAAGTGACTCGCTCACTCGCTCACTCGTTCCCTCACTCGCTCACTCGTTCCCTCACTCGCTCACTCGTTCCCTCACTCGCTCACTCGTTCCCTCACTCGCTCACTCACTCACTCACTCGCTCATTCCTTCCCTCACTCACTCACTCCCTCACTCACTCACTCACTCACTCACTCACTCACCACTCACTCACTCACTCGTTCCCTCACTCACTCACCCACTCACTCACTCACTCACTCACTCGTTCCCTCACTCACTCGTTCCCTCACTCACTCGTTCACTCACTCACTCACCCACTCACTCACTCGTTCACTCCCTCACTCACTCACTCCCTCCCTCCCTCCCTCCCTCCCTCACCCCCTCCCTCCCTCCCCCCTCCCTCCCTCCCCCCCTCCCTCCCTCCCCCCCTCCCTCCCTCCCTCCCTCACCCCCTCCCTCCCTCCCTCACCCACCCACTCCCCCACTCCCTCCCTCCCTCACAGGCAGGGAGCAGATTGGGGTCAGGCCGTTATAATCTGGAAGAGCTCAGAGACAAAGACGGAACCACTTTTTATTTCCAGATGTCATTTATTTTGTTCTGAATGATGTTTTGGATCTTTGGATCGAGCTGCTGTCAAAGGCGGGTTTGGTTCCTCCACTTTAGTCCCCCCCCCCCCCCCCCCCCCATGTATAACACAGCCGAGGGGCTCCACACGTTCACGATGGATCCATCGTGATTTAAAGAGTAAACGCTAGCGTCTGTGCACGGACGGTGCATGACGGGGTGGGACGGGTGGTTCTGGTGAGCTGATGCAGCAGATTAACTGGACTCTTCTGTTTCTCCTCCTCCAGCTGGCCCTGTCTCCATCAGGTGAATATTCCTCCCATAAACACTCTTCTGTTTGGTATTTAGGTTTTAAACCTGTAGCTTGTGTGGCGACGCTCTCGTGCTTGATTAAAGGTGCTGAGTCAGTTCAGTCGATACTCGACGTAAACGCAGGAACGCTCGGGCCTCCCCTCCATCCTCATGAGGGTTAGTGTGTTAGCGTAGCACACGCACCGACGGTGTGTGTGTTAGCGTAGCACACGCACCGACGGTGTGTGTGTTAGCGTAGCACACGCACCGACGGTGTGTGTGTTAGCGTAGCACACGCACCGACTGTGTGTGTGTTAGCGTAGCACACGCACCGACTGTGTGTGTGTTAGCGTAGCACACGCACCGACGGTGTGTGTGTTAGCGTAGCACACGCACCGACGGTGTGTGTGTTAGCGTAGCACACGCACCGACGGTGTGTGTGTTAGCGTAGCACACGCACCGACGGTGTGTGTGTTAGCGTAGCACACGCACCGACGGTGTGTGTGTTAGCGTTGCACACGCACCGACGGTGTGTGTGCTACGCTAACACCACTGAAGGCATCAGCCAACTCCAACCTTTCAGGAGATTTAGATCAGGAATAAAAAATCCCAGTATTTAAATTCATAAACGTTCAAGACGGGCCAGATATAAGGTCAAAGTTCAGTCAGGACAAACCAAAATAACTTAAGACGGGAGCAATGGTTAACTCGCTGTAACTGAATTACTTTAATGTTAAGTTACTTTAACGTTTGGCTGCATCATCGTATTCAGTATAAACCAAGTGCACGTTTAAACCATTGAGACGTGTTTCAATGTGCGTTTTTAAAACATTACAGCCAGTCGTGCAAATGATCTAAAATCCCAAATATCAATTAGCCGATCAGCCTGCTGTCGTCTCCAGAGACCGGCTTCAACAGCGTGTTCCGGGGACGCGGCTCGCCCCCCAGGGGGGAAAGGTCAACAGTCCGGGACCAAACGAGCTGCTGACGCCATGCAAGATCAGTGTAGCTGTAGGGCGCTTTAAGCATGCTAATGCTAATGCTAATGCTCTTCAGGTGCGCTCGCTTCATTTAAATGAATGCAGCGATCACCCTTCAGAAGGTCGTTCGCCTCTATCGGAAGCATGAAATCAAGTCGCATCCACAGCTTTGCAGTCGGCTTCTGTCTCGACGTCATCTTGTCTGAAGGTCTAAATATGCCAAAGTTATCGTCTCCGAGCTTCTTTTAAATCCGTCTGGTGAGCGTCCAATAACCCGATAGGTGGAGGTGTGAGCCTGGCTCTGGCCTGGCGAGCCTCGTGTCTGAGTCCTGATCTCTGGAACGCTGACGCTCTTCCCTGTCCCCAGTGGCTGGAGACGCGTCCCAGCAGGCAGCAGTGTCCCGTCTGTAACGCCGGCATCAGCAGAGAGAAGGTGATCCCGCTGTACGGCAGAGGCAGCGCCAGCCAGGAGGACCCCAGGTAACCTGCCCCCCCCCCCCACCCGCGGCTGCACCTCCTGACCTTGTGTCTCATTCAGGTTGAAAACTCCGCCGCGGCCTCAAGGACAGAGGACGGAGCCGGAGGGCAGAGGCGGGGTCAGTGAACGCACCTTTCAGGGCGCTGACTTCCTGAACTTCCTCTGAAGCTCGGCTGGTGTCTTTGTTCCTGCACAGAGGTTCCAGGGCTTCAGAGACACGGGCTTCCACATGTCCTTCGGCATCGGCGCCTTCCCCTTCGGCTTCTTCACCACAGTCTTCAACGCCAACGAGCCCTTTCACAGAGCAGGTGAGGATGCCCCCCCCAGGTCAGATGCCCCCCCCCCCCCAGGTCAGATGGCCCCTGCACGGGTTTAGGCGCAGATGAAGGACAATTCCCCCCCCCCCCCCCCCTCACTTAAGCCTCTTTACGTTCAAAATCAATGGGGGGGGTTCAGCCCTGCCAACACCTCACCTGACAGCGACAGGAAAGGAAGCAGATTATATATATAAATATAAATGAATCTGGAGCTAATTCTAGCTTCACCGATGGCGACGTTACTGCGTCGCCGTCAGCAGCGTTTGATGGCGTAGCGGCACTGAAGCGGCGTCCCGGTTTCACCCTTTCGGGGGGGGGGGTGAACTTGAGATTGAGACTAAATAGGATTTTTAAACAGAGGGTGCTGGAAATTTGGAGTCACTAATTGCTGGAAAAATAACGTGATATAATTAGATTGTAGGTTTCAGACCCTTTTTAACGTTTTAAGCTTATTCCGGCCAAATGAGACGGCTTGATTTTCTCTAGAAATAAGTGACTGCACATCTTATTGCAGGACATATGTATCATATCTCATCTTCTCCCCCCCCAGACCAATATGCAGGTGAGCACCATGGCAACGGTAACGTCAACAACGGCAATAACAACTGGCAAGACTCACTCTTCCTCTTCGTTGCCATCTTCTTTTTCTTCTGGCTGCTGAGTGTGTGACACACACACACACACACACACCTACACACACCTACCTACACACACACCTACCTACACACACACACCACACACACACACCACACACACACATTCCCGTTTATGCAACGAATCCCGAGTGAAGCGGTAAAACTGGAGCTTTCAACGACCTTTGAGACTTTCGAGTTCCAGATGTGAAGAAACTAAGAGAATCTGAACTGATCTGAGACCAGAGGCAGGAGGCGGTTTGAGCTCGGTCACAGCTGATTTTGCCCGTTATAGAATAATTAGTGTATATACGACTACTGGACTGGCTGGTTTTCCCTGTTCCGAGTGGACGAGCAGCCCTGGAAGAACCAGGCTCTGGCTCCTGTTTTCATGAAATGTGAGAAAGAAAAACGTCTGCAGCCCGAGTCATGAACGCGTCTTCGTAATTTAATAAATGTCATAAATGTCATGAATGCAGAACCTTTGTCCTCCCTGAGTCCCGTGAAGGTAGAAACCAGAACCACATGTGACCAACATGCAGCCTGGAAGGACTCTGGTGGTTTACAAAAACCAGAATCCCTGATGGGACGGGTCGACTAACGGACAGATAAAGATCGATACATCTTTATTTCAGTATAATAACTTTTTTCCAATCAATTCTAACAAATCACCCAAATACACTAAAAAGAAGCAACTGGATCTTTAGGTCCATAAACAAATCACTTAAGAAAAGGAAGTTTTTAAAATGGGATTAAAACAGCAATTTTGATACCTGTACACAAACGAGCATGTTTAGACCCGTCGACCCTCCGTAATAACATGTAAAACAAATTAAAAGTGCAAAATCAGCAAAAGGTTTTGGGCAAACTCCAGATTAAAAGAACCTGAAATGCTGGAATCATCTTCAGTCTTTACGTTTGGCTGCTGCCTTGTTGGATTTGTTCAGAATCTTCATCAGGTTTCTGGACATGAAGTAGGGCTTCTGGAGGGAGCCGTCGTTCCGCTCCAGGTCCTCCACTGAAACGGGAGAACGTTGGAGTCAAACCGCCTTTCTGTTTCTGAGGGTCACCATGAGGAGGCGTTCACTCACGGAAGCAGAGGAAGAGTGTGTCCACACACATGTTGTACACGCTGAAGAAGCCGTGAGCGATGAGGTAGCTTCCAACCACCACCGTCTGCACAGATGGGCGGAGACACGTGGAGTCATGTGACCTGCCGCCTCACGTGACCTGCCGCCTCAACGGCTACGACAGGAAGAGCGTCCGTAACTTACAATAATCGGCATCCAGTAGTAGTTCAGCGTTTCAGACTGGAAGCTGCTCCCCGGCAACAGTATCCGCCCAGAGAAGAAGAAGAAGGCCAGAACTCCTGGAAAAGACGTCTTCATTTTAGTGTCTTCATGGTGGCTCTCACAACATCTCAAAAAGAACTGGACTAATCAGAGACTGGGATGATTGTGTGACGGAATCCGTCTAAACGTCGTCAGCTGTGCAACATCTTTCCTCACCGACTCCTCCGACCACCAGGAGCTTCCCGAAGAACAGCAGGAGGTCGGTCACTTTATCGAGCACCACGACCCTGCGGGGGCAGAGGTGACCCGCGGTGTTAGCAGCCTGGCTAACCTTGGCAGCAGACGGAACCTTGTTCTACAGCACAAACCTGACGATGTTCCTCATGAGAAGCATGAAAGCATTTTTGGCAGAAACGCAGAAGTTCTTCCCGTAAACGGCGATCTGGAGGGTGAACAAACGGGTGTTGGAGGCCAATGAAACCTGGATGTTTGCTGCTACGTCTGGCAGAGGCGGAGCTTTGAAAGGGCCATTTCAGGCCAACAAACCATGATGTAGGCGTTCCTGTTGAGGAACTTGATGAACTTCTCCAGACACCAGAAGCAGCATTTCAGGCAGCACAGAAGGAAGCGAGCACACGGATTCTGCGCCGCTGTGAGGACCAGAGAAGACGGGATTTATCAGAAACCCTGACGTTCCCCTGAGCTTCAGTGGTTCCCCGGGTGTTCCTACTGTTGCAAAGGCTGAAAGGTCGAGTCAAACATTCATCTTACATTTGGTCTTGTGGTCGATGTATTCCAGGATGATCCGGACAAGCTGCACCAGGGTCAGGATCAAAGCTCCAAATGCCAAAGATCCCACATGGTATCTAGAACCAGGACATCTTGTCGGTTATTCCTGTATTTCTCTTCATTTTCTCCACGAATCGTTAGATTGTGGCGAGAACGCAAGGTTGCAACTCTCAGACGAGCTGTTCCGAAACCTCCAGAACCTGGACCTGAACCGGCCTCTCGGCAGCTGTCGATCACCTTCCCGAACACGTGGGACGGTTCAGGTTACGGCGTGATGTTCCTGACATTCGTTTTTTTGATTCGTTAATTTGATGAAGACAGGAACTGGGTCTTTCTGTCCAAGCTATTCTTAAAGGATTTACCCAACAAACTGGAAAGAGAAATCTGAGTGGGAACCTGGTGCTGTTGTCACGGTGATGACGGTGCAAAAACCTACCTGAGGGAGCGAATGAAGCTGGAACATACGGGGAACGTGGGGATGTCGTCTGGTTTGGTAAACGCCCAGTAGTAGGACGAGAACGCCCCGGCGAGGGTGCACTGGCCCAGGGCGATGACAAAATTAGCACACCAGAGGAAGGCCACCACGTTGTAGATCTGCAGGTTAAACAGGTTCCTCTGGAACAGGCCCTCATCGTTGTATTTGATGAAAATACACCTGGCTGAAGGACACTCGGGATAATCTGAGGGAGTGAAGGTCTGTGGGGGAGCAGAGGAAAGACTGGATACATGGAAGACTCATTCTGGTCCGGTTTCACCAGACGACCACGAGGTCCGACGGGTTCTACCTCGGGGTCACAGTCCACAGAACCGTTGATCTGTGAGCAGCTGGAGTTCAGAGCCACTATCCTGTAGATGGGGTTTCCTGAAGTGGCCAAATATCTACAAAGGTTAAGAACAACTGGTTCTTCTGTCCTTCAGCAACAGTCTCAAACATTTTCACAGCTTTGTGCCCACAAAGTAGAAGGATACAAGGCGGTGGTTCCCCAATAGGCAACACACACCAGCAGAAGAACAAAGGTGACCAGAGGGTACAGAAGACAGGACATCATGTGACCGATGGCTCTGCAGAACACACACGTCAAACACACGCGTAAACACACACAGTTCCGCAAACATCCTGGTTGTCCAGGAAGTGACACGTGTCGCTCAGGCGGAGGGACGTTGAGCAGCAGCTCCACTCACTTGCTGGCCTCCTGGATGAGAGCGATGGCGATCAGGATCCTGTTGCGCAGGAAGATGAGCGTGAGGAGGATGACGGCCTCGGCCACCGATATGATGATCACTGAGGACAGAACACGCAGCAGCCATCAGTACGGCGCCCACACGACGGCACCAGGGCAACACAAACGGCCCGACTCACAGAAGGCCAGCCAGGTCTCCTGCACCTGCAGGTACACACTGAAGTTGGTGGTGAAGCCCACGTCCGTGATGGAGGCAGACAGTCGTTTGTAGTTGTCGTACTCCCAGTAGCAGTGCCAGATCCCTGCAGGAGAAACAACATCTCACTCGCTGCTGCCAGCACAGCCGAGGAAGCGTGGAGGAATCTATGAGGAGAACAACGGGTCCCTTCAGTTTACCGTAAGCTCCGGCGGCCAGGAGCCCGGCGATGAGCACCCACACCATGACGGGCGCCGTGAATCTGAGCAGCAGCAGGAACAGCATGCTGACCAGCATGGCGAGCACCAGCCCCCTGAGAGGGGAGGGGGCAGAACCAGCGTCACTCATTTGCTTTGACAGGTTGTGGAGGCTGAACTTTTAAAAACCTCATTTACACCAGGATCCAGGGCCACGCCGACGCAAAGTCCTCGAAGATCCGGACACTTATGTCCTTGGCACTCAGACCATTCACGATGTCCCTGGGGAGACAAATGCTGTTAGGAGCCATGGGGGGTGGAGGGGGGGGGCGGAGGGGCAGCGGGGGGGGTGGATGGGGCAGTGGGGGGGGTGGAGGGGGGTGGAGGGGCAGCGGGGGGGGTGGAGGGGCAGAGGGGAACTCGGACGTTCTTGTTGCCAATATTACAGGAATACGAAGGGCATGAGAAACATCTCGTCTCCTCTTCACCACTTTATCTCCTCCAGGCTCCGGTGAGGCTCCACATTGGGCGAAGGCAGGTCCCCCCCCAGGATGAGTCCCCAGCAGGGCCCTAGATGAGCAGTTGTGGGTTGGGTGCCTTGCTCAAGGGTACCGAGGCAGTGCTCTTAAGGTGTGCTGGCACCTCCCCCAACTACCAGAACACCACCGTCCGTGTGTTGTCTGCCCTGGGACTCGAACCCAGAACCCTCGGCTCCTCAGCCCAGCCCCCGCCGGACTGAGCTGGCAATTAGGCAGATGAGAAACACTTAAAAGCAGAGTGAACCGTGCACCCTCAGCAGCAGCGTGACTGCACCAACACCCCCACAGCCCCACACCTACGCCAGCATGAACACACCAAAGCCCCGGGACAACCAGCCGCTACTCTACTCATTAATACAAGAACCCACCGACCTTTGGCTGGTAGAGAGGAACAGGCAGAAACGGGTTAATAAAGCGCAACAAGACTTGTTCCGTGCCACCAAGGCTGCACATGACCTGTGTCTCACCCAGTGCTGTTCTTTATGATGTTCACCGTGGCCTCCACCGAGTCCTGTAGGTCCCCAACGCCAGTGAAGTCTGACGGCATCGCCGCCAACGCTGTGATGTTGGGCAAACATCTCCCCAGCACTGCCAGCAGAGAACATGAACAACAGCTGGTCCAGCTGGATCGCGTCGCCACCGCTGCTCCAGGTGACACAGGTGACACAGGGTGTGTGCAGGTTCACTCACCAGGTGTTGAAGGTATGTGGAAGTAGGGGCACAGCTCCTTCTCCATTATATCTTTAACACTCTAGAAGATCAGATTCTGATGAACAATCCAGAGCAAATGTATGGCAGATGATATGATAATAATAATAATAATAATGATAAACTCACCAGGTCAGTAGTTGACAGATTAAAGGAAGGAACACAAAGGTCTTGGTTAAAAACCGCTGACGGGTCCAATGAAAAGCTGTTTGGTGTTATGAGCCAGAATTTGTCAGGACAGCTCTTCACACACACCTAGAGGTAGAGCAAAAAGAGTGTGTGAGAACACAGGCGTGACACAGGCGGGACACAGGCGGGACACAGGCATGACACAGGCGTGACACAGGCGTGACACAGGCGGACACAGGCGTGACACAGGCGTGACACAGGCGGGACACAGGCGTGACACAGGCGTGACACAGGCGTGACACAGGCGTGACACCGGCGGGACACAGGCGGGACACAGGCGTGACACAGGCGTGACACAGGCGTGACACCGGCGGGACACCGGCGTGACACAGGCGTGACACAGGCGTGACACAGGCGTGACACAGGCGGGACACAGGCGTGACACAGGCGGGACACAGGCGGGACACAGGCATGACACAGGCGGGACACAGGCGGGACACAGGCGGGACACAGGCATGACACAGGCATGACACAGGCGGGACACAGGTTACCTGTGTGGTTGGACACTGGAGGCCATTCAGAGCAGCTGCCATCACATTGAATGTTGTGGCACATTTGAGAATGTCAAAGTAAAACAAGTGGGGTCGGTCTCTGCAAAGACATGAGAGGAAGCCGTCACATCAAAGAGACCAAAACATGCAGTAAAATTACGCCGTCACATCAAAGAGATCAAAACATGCAGTAAAATTACGCCGTCACATCAAAGAGATCAAAACATGCAGTAAAATTACGCCGTCATATCAAAGAGATCAAAACATGCAGTAAAATTACGCCGTCACATCAAAGAGATCAAAATATGCAGCAAATTACGCATTTTTCCCGATGCCACAGAACCAGCCGGTGGAGTCCTTTGGATAAAGAACCTGTCTGGGGTCTCCATAGAGCCAAGCTGAGAACACACATTCAAAGAGGTCAGGAAAAAGTGCAAAGATGAAAGAATAATGATGAACACGCCTCAAGACGTCCCACTCCTAAAGTTTGAGTCACACTTGTAAATGTAAGCGGGGCTATGGTAATTATTGTAAAATATGTTAACGATTGTTACAATTAAGTGAATAAAGTTGTAGCTCGAGGTCGCCACGAGGGGGTGCTATTACCCAGGATGCTCGTGTTTCCGTGTCCTGAGTTTTGGCTGCAGTTCATGACCAAAACTCATGTTTGGTCACATTCCTGCTTTTTTAATCACCACAAGTCAACAGGAAACACGTCTTCCAGCGGGTGGAACCTTAAAGTCAGCATTTGGGGAAACGCAGGCATTAAAGGTGTTCCCATGGTTACCATCTTTAATTTAATTAATCAGGTTTTCCAAACGACTGGTAGGTTTTCCTGAGTTTAAAGACTGCTGACTTGATTTGGGATGGTTCATAGTAACAGGAAATCAGTGTGAATTTCCCGACGCTGGCGGAGCAACTACAGCGGGAGAGTTCAACGGACGCGGGACCTGGATTTTTATGGTTTATAGTCCAAAGTTTATCAAGAGGGCCGACTTGAGCCGGTCCTGGCACCAGTCGCAGCTGTAAATCACGTCAAGTGATTAACCTGATGAAGACCGGGCCGGACTCACCGGAGAGGGATAATGAACGGCTCAAGGTTCGTTAGCAGACGAGTGTGTGATTGAGCAGCTGCACCACTGACGGATCACAGAGGATCCCGGGAGCAGCTCAACATTCGCTCACCTACAATCCCGACCGCCAAGTAGCCCAGGACGACGGCCATGAAGAGGACACAGCAAACGATGTCGGTGCAGCCTCTGTTAACGAGAGAGAGGCACGTTTGATGACAGATGAGCTGCTCCTGCTGATGAACGTGCACATGCACGCACACACACACACACGCACACACACACACGCGATGCAAAGCAGCATTAAGCAAATTCACCTTTTTTTAATGGGTCCAGTGAACATTGGGTCAAAGTGAGCAGGCTCTCCTGCAGAAAGACACAAACAGGAAATGAGGCTTAGTTCAGAAACGCCACATCAAAGCAGAGAACAGCTTTGATGTGATTCTTTCAGGGTGTTGCGACACTGGTGTCCAAAGAGTTGGTAGAACATCAGAACCAGGGTCCTGAACAGTCAGGTCCACTTAAAATGGACCCACAAGAACACGGAATGAGAAGTGCTGAGTCACATGGTATCGGTATCAACCCCCCCCCACACACACACACCCCCACACACACACACACCCCCCCCCCACACACACACACCCCCCCCCCACACACACACACACACACACACACCGTCGCCGGCAGCTGTTTAAATGTCATTTAAAATTCTGTTGTTTTAAAAGAAGAAAATGTGTCAAATATAAGAACAGGAAAAACTCGTCTCGGACCGGTGTGACGACACACAGCCGTCGTTTCACAGTTTTAGGCTAAAATCAACTTTAAAAGAAATCACATCCTCTGTTTGGAAAAACCCGAACGACAAAGTGGAAACAAGTTTATTTCTTGGCTAATTTATGGCTGTAAATTGAGTCTGTAGAGGACCGAGCTGAGACACGGAGGGTTGTGGGGTCAAGTCCCGGAGCAGCCAGAGGTATCCTGGGGGGAGCTGCTCATGAAGGTGACGGCGTTCAGAGGCTAACGAGCTCCTCCGGTGACGACTCACAACTCATCTAGCAGGATGCTAGCAGGACGTTTGAGCCCCGACATTTGCACGGTTCCTCGGCAACGGAGTCACACGGAAACACACCAAGTTTCCTCCACCGAGAAACCTGTTGATCGGCCTCAGTCGTGTCAGATTTCCCGTCTGCAAGATTCTGCTGCGTTCAAAGGGCAACGTGGAAATGTGGCGTTCCCGCATTACACATTCCTTTTATGTTCTCGTAAAAACTGGCGGAATCGTTTTCCGACCTTGAACCTTGGACTAAACACAAGACTTTACTGTATAGTCAGAATCTGCAGCATCTTTGGTTTCACCCGCCAGCAGCATCAAAGACAGTGTCAAAGACATCAAAGGCAGCGCCAAAGGCAACATCAAAGACATCAAAGACAGCATCAAAGACATCAAAGACAGCTTCAAAGTTTCAAAAGCTGCACATTTGAGCAACTAATAAAGATCAAATCTTTCCTTCTTTATCTGGGAAAACAACATTTATGTAAATTTACCAGAAAGAACTCCAGAAGTGTGAAATGCTGGAACCTAGATGACACCACCATCTTCATCACCATCATCATCATCATCATCATCTTCATCATCAAGAGTGACCAATGTCAACACCAAATGTCATTTTTTCCACATTTGTTCAACAGATTTCCCAACTGAGACAGTTCCCTGCAGCCTTTATCTGCTCTGGACCAGGTTGGGCTTCTGCGGCCCAACTCTGTCCACCTGTACTCCCCACGCAGACGGTGCACATTCCTCTGAAAGCTCAGCCTGGTGAAACTCCAGGAAACGACCTGATGTCTAAAACAACTGCGAGGACAAAGGTCCACCCTGGTGGTGAAAACAGCAGCGCCACTGCTCAGAAATGGAGCAGGAAGTGACACGTTAAAGAGGCCCGGGCAGCTGAAACAGGTGGGCCTCCAACCTGTCATCAGGTGCTTCACCTGTGGGATGTGACCATGAGGAAGCTGATATTTGCTTCCAGGGAGGCTTCGTTTACTGAAGCCTTCCTAAAGCTGCAACAGCATCACCTTCATCAATACACCAGCGTTCCCAGAGTCAACAAGGACGCAACACACACACACACGCACGCACACACGCACGCACGGATTAGAGAAATCGGCTCTCTGGTCTTCCTCCTCCGTCGCTTCCTCGTGGTTATTTGGCTCGTTAAACATGTAACGTTCATAAACAGGTTAGCCATTAACAATATTCCACCTTCCACTAGTAGAAACGAACTAATCATGGTTGTAAATCAGGTTCTGGTTCTGAAGGACCTTCTGGGGCCCAAATCTGCTCCAAATCATCCCAAAAAGAGACGAATCTCATCACACTTAAAGAAACATGAGCACAAAACGCACAGTCGGACCTGATTTATTAGAACCGGGTCGAACGCGAGACAGTAAATAGTTCGGTAACGAGAGAGGCTGCAGGTTCGGTCCACCACTCACCATACTCGGAATCTCCACTCGGCTGCTCTTTCCTGCCCATTTTCCTGCGGATAAAACTTCTATGAAATGAAATAAGTCCTAAAAAGCTGCATGAATCGAAGCTCCGCCCGAGCCCGTCGGTGACAAACACACTCAGTAACTAAGTTGAGAAATCTTTCTCTCTTCCTGTAACTAGGTGGTGACGTCACGAGCGCACCTGTGCAGGGATGCGCACCTTCTAACAAAGCTCCTTCACAGACAGGAGGAGTCACTCGCGACACACTTCAGAAACCCGAAACACGCGTGTTACTGCGAGTTTTATGCTTTAACAACACGAAGCCAGACGCCTCAGACTTGGGTGAATATGCAGCATGAAGGGCCGTTTCTAACTCTTGATAGTTTACATCAGTTCACTTTTACATGTTTAACTTCATTATGTTCCAGGAATTGATGGAAGAGCGGCTCATCTTCGTTTTATTTCATCAGACTGGATCCAACTGGTTGCTCCAGCATCAGGTGCTGCCCTTTACTGGTTTACTTTACTAACCAGCAAAAGTAAACAGGCGATGTTATTGAAGTTCCAACCCTTAACTCCCACAAAAGATCATTTTAATAGGCGGTGAACTTCAATTCAGAAACACAATGGTCACATTGGACACACAAAAACTGACACGTGAGCCAATTTATTACATAAAATACAACAAACATACATAGAAAAGGAAAGAAAACGTGTGGTTAAACATGGACAACGTGTGTGTGTGTGTGTGTGTGTGTTAGCAGAACAATGGTATGACAATAATAAATGTTAAACTGTTATTCTGTTAAAACCAACTGATGGAATAAGCATCCGATATCTGTTCTAAAATGCTGAAACGCGTTTGAGAGACTCATCACGTCGCCAGCGATGGGAATATTCAGGCGTTTCCCACCACGGTCACGGCACAGTCGCCTCCGGATTCGGGACACGCCTCCAGTCGAGCGAGCCGGCTCTGCTCCAGGGCGATGGCCTCGGCCGAGTGCTTGCACTTTTCCGAGCCGCACTGACAGGTGAAGTACTTGCTTTTGATGTCCCAGAAGCGGTCGCCGTAGTCAAAGCTAAGACAGGAGGCGAAGGCGGTGAAAAGCGTGCAGCAGCATTTGGGACGTGCGGAGGATGGCGTGAAGCCGTTACCCCAGCTCTTGTCCGCTCAGGATGTCTCTGGAGCTGAAGAAGGCGATGCGAGGGAACCTCAGGTCCTGGTGCAGCATGAACACGCGCACGGGGATCAGGTTGGGGTCACACAGGTGGTTGATGAAGCGGCTGATGTTGCCATAGTAGCGGGCGTCGATGCAATACACTTCCCCGTCCTAGAGAGGACAGAATGTATCCAGGTTAGAACCCGTCACTGCTGTGACCTTGGGCCGCGAGCACACGGCGAGCACCACCGATGGTCCCAGGATTCATTTATCCTCCATCTTGGTTTCCTTTGAATCCATTAAACACTGCGTTCGACTCGTTAACTCCAGGGCCTCGTTAACGCGTAGCCGTAAACAAAAGGCTCACCTTGTTATCCAGATCAAACAAGTAGGAGTCGTCTTCCCTCACGTCGGCCTCGGCGTCGGAGATCAGCTCTCCCACGTACCTGAGGGCAGCAGAGAAACGGCTCAATGGCGGCGTGCACGTGCACGTGCACGTGCACCTGAGCTGCTGCTGGCGGAGGCCTCTTACTCGCAGATGAAGCTGCCCTGAGGGATGTCCTGCAGAGCTCGCACCCCCCAGCCCATCTTCTCCGTCCTGTACAGCTGCAGACGAACCCTGAGGGGCAGAAAGTCCCTTTGGGGTCATTTGGTCCTTCCTGCGCTGCACCTGCGCCGCGCCTGCGCCGCGCCTGCGCCGCACCTGCGCCGCACCTGCGCTGCAGCGCTCAGACTGGCGCTCTCACCTGATGCCTGACTGGACCACCCGGTTCTTGCAGGCCCGGTGGCAGGAGCAGGCCATGTTGCACTCAAATATGAGAGGAGGTTCAATTTTGTTGAACTCTTGAAGTAGTCGTTGGTCCTGAGAACACATTTAAAAAAGGGTCAGGGTTAGGGTTAGGGTCAGGGTCAGGGTTAGGATCAGGGTTAGGGTTTAGGGTTAGGGTCAGGGTCAGGGTTAGGGTCAGGGTTAGGGTTAGGGTCAGGGTCAGGGTTTAGGGTTTCTGGTCTCTGGTGCTGCTGCCGGAGGTTCTGACCTTGTCGTACCAGCAGCGGATGCTCAGCTGGCCACACAGGCAGTTGCTGGAGGAGCAGTCGTCAGTGCAGCTGCAGTGCTGCAGGAAGGAGAATCAGTCAGCGGGAGCCAGGCTACACAACCGAACGAGCCACAAGAATAAAAGGCTTTCAACAGAATTATGGGATGGACATTGGCACATGTGGACACTTACTTACCTGTAAGTGTGTAATATTTCGGTCTATATTCATTGCAGAGGTTTCACAGTTTTCTGAAACGTATTTGTAGTCCGAGGGGCAGCCTTCCTCGTCCACGGCGTTCACACAGGGGATCGGCACGTTCTCGTACCCCTGCGCAATGTCACTGAACAGGAAGTCAGATATTTCCAGGCAGAAACAAAGCAGAACTCCACCTCCGCCCCCTTTCTAACCCACCTGCAGATGATGCGTTCGGTGCGATGCAGCCGGTTAGAGATCCCCCGCCGCAGCTTCCTGTTGATTTGGAGGGCCACCCAGACCGGGGAGTCGGGCCTGGCCAGGCTCAGAGGAGTGTCTCCTTCTCTGTTCATGATGTCGATGTCGGCCCCTCTGGAGAGGAACAACCTGAAGAGCCCACAATCATTGAATCACCCAGAGTTTATGAATTTGTTACCTACAGCAAATTCTGATTAACTTCATTTTACTTCAAAATTCCATGTTTAAATCTATTCCCTGGAAAAATTGTTGTCTTTCAAACTGAAGAAAGCAAGTGGGAAGTGAGAGGAGCTTCAAACCCAAACTGACCTCACACACTCCAGGTAGCCCTCCCTGGAGGCGATGTGCAGCGGCGTGTCCCCGTGCGTGTTGACCGAGCTGAGAGAGCAGCCGGCGTTCAAGACCAGCTCGGCGATGTCCACGCTGCCCGCGTACGCCGCCCAGTGGAGACACACGTTGAGCTCCTACAGGAGACAGGACACCACATGACGCCTGAAATCATTTCAACGACTGTATCAAACTGGGAAAAGTGAAAAACAGCAGATGATGAAACTCATTAGGGTGGAAATCATTTATGACTCAATCCACAACACATTAACCGTTAATTACATGAAAGACTTTGATTGAAATGAAAGAAATGACCATTCATTGTGCTTAAACCTACTGCCACCTGGTGGCCAAAATGACACATCTGCATTGCCAAGTTTACTTCAAAAATAAATAAAATAAATTTGAAAAAAAAAAGACAAAAATAGTTGTTTAGAAAATGTTGGCTTACATTTCGGCAAGGCATAAAAAGTCCCCATGAAGGCTGAACAAATAATTGGAAAGCAAAGTGTTGTTTTGGCAGAGCGAATAAGCCGTTTCACACCTTGCGTCCAACTAGACACATACTTTATCTGCGATGTTGACGTCAGCTCCTCTGTTGAGCAGCACTTTTATCACGTCCAGGTGTTTGTGCTCAGCAGCCCAGATGATTGGCGTCCAGCCCCCGCTGTCCTGCAACCAACACATATCAAGAGAAACTTGAAGTGAATTCACCTTACTGAGCCGTGCTGATGGACTACGTGTGTGTTCCTGCCTCCTCATGTGAGAAAGAAGCCTTGTGAGCAGGAAAGAGACTGACATAAACAGCTGAAAAGCGTGATTCAGGGACATTTGTAGCTTTCCTTACCTGTGCATTGACGTCAACCTGCCCCGTCTCCAGAAGCATATTCACTATTTCGAGGTTTCCCAACTTGGCGGCATGATGGAGGCCAGTATATCCATCTTCTTCCTTCACACCAAGGACAGGGAGACTGAATTAGCGCCACAAGCCTTTGGCTTCACACTGGCGTCTAAAGGAGGTGCAGACACCCACAACGTGGTAGACACAGGCCCCACTCTGGATCAGATATCGCGCCACTTCGATGTGGTTGTTGATGATGGCTTCCACCAGAGGAGTCCGGAGGTCTTTGTCCTGCGCATCCACGTTGGCCCCCGCCTGGCAGGAAATAAGACCACCTAGGGTTAGGGTTGGGTTGGGTTAAGGAGGGGGTGCCCAAATCCAGTCCTGGGGGACCCGCGTCCCACCGGGGAGGCCACGCCTCCTGGACCCCAGGTCAGCGCCTTCAAGGCCTTTCCCACAATGGGGGGTGCATCTCATCAAAGTGTGGTCTCACCTGTACCAGCATGTAGCAAATGTCGAGCAGGCCTCTCTGCGCCGCAGCGTGAAGAGCGCAGCGCTTGTTCTGAGCGTCGGGCTGGTACGATGGGTCGATGCTCTCCACTGTGAGGGACACACGGCCTTAGGACTCACACCAACATACTGTACATATGCTACTCAGGACGCTGACAGAAATATGACAGATGGGCTTTTAAAACTGTGAACAGAGTTTAACCTCATAATTAACATCCATGGAAAAATGTGATGGCGCCCTGGGCTGGAACACCTGTGCACAGGTGGAAGAAGCTGCTCGTCTCCAACCACAGAAGCAGTTTTCAGTTTGGGATGAAAACGCTGCCCAATATTCTCTTTTCTGTAAAATAATGTTCTTCCCGCTGGACCTTCTTTCATGACTTGAAAAGCCTTCGTTAACATTTGGAGTGTTTAAACACACGCCTCTTACTTTGAGTTTAGCTGTACTTATGGAGACACTTACTGAGCATCAGCAGGACTCTCTGAGTCTCTCCTTGTTTTGCCGCTGGATAAAGCTGGCGGGGATGGAACCTCAGTTTCTTCTTCCTGGCAAATCAAACAAGATGTTGCAAATGTAACTATGAGTCCAGAGAGGCCACCAGAGTCGGTGAGGAAGCGCTGAATGTTCAGGCTGATGTCGCCTGTGAGGGTTAGGGTCTGACCCTGACCGCCGATGTCGCCTGTGACCCCTGAATGACCTGAAGGGGAAAACAGCTTCCAGCGTCTTTCCAGGAGGATTTTCTCCAGAACCGTCTCACGAGCACACGAGGATTCTGAGGGACAGAGCGCTCTGGGGTCATTCTGGGGTCACACCCCTGCCGTTATTCCTAACTTTGCTTTCTCCATCCCTACTGACGCCTGGCGCCCTAATGGAGCACAGTCCTGCTAGAGCGGCGCGTGACACCACCCGCGGAGACGGAGCTGCATGGGCGATGTAGCTGTCAGCTGTGGGGGCGGTGGCCCGTTAGGAGCTGCTCACATCCAAGGGGACGACAGAGGCATCCAGGAGGCTGGAGGGTGAGCGGCCGCTACGACTGACGACGGCCACAGAACTAACTAACTAACTAACTAACTAACTAACTAACTAACTGACAGAGTCCATGTGCAGGAGCTGCAGACTCTGCTTTCTAACGTAACTGCAGGCGAGGAAAATAACAAGAAATAACCCTGAAATGAAGATCTCGTCTCTTTTGGGTCACCCACCGAGCTGGTCTCCATTCCAGCCTCCCCTGACAGAGCATCAGGTCAATTTTCCAACTGTGGCCTTGGATAAAGACCCTGTGAAAACGGCTTCAGAGGCAGTTTGCTTGAGATGCAACAGCCCCACAGATGCACATGTGACCGTGTCCGTTTTCTAATCTTCAACTTCAATGAAACAGAAAGGACAAAAGAGGAGATGGAATCCAAACATCCAACCTTTCACTCTCCTGCGTGAGGATTGCCTTCTGCAGTGCTGCCCTGCTGGCGCCAGGGGGCAGTGCGCTGGGGCTGATGGGTTTTCCATTGGGCAAACACAGGGACGGTCCCACGCTGTCCACTCCCTCCTCTGCTGGGACGAGCGTCTCCACATTTGCAGCAGAGCCGACAGGCTGCTGCTCCACCTCCTCTCTTACCAATCCGTGACTACGCATCCGTGCACTGAAAGGCAGAAAATAGCAATGCAGTTAAGGAAAATACAATCTAAAATGATCGAATTAAGCTGATCATCCACTTTCACCTGACGGGTCTTTCAGGCATCTTGCCGTCCTTCATCCCCCCCGTTGAGGCTGTGAGTGAGAGCGCTGTAGGAGTGGATGGGAGGGACGGGGTGGTCGTGGAAGAGGCTGACATGGTGACCACGGTGGCTGAGGATGAGGGTGCCAAGTGGAAGGACGGGATGGTGACCTCTTGGGCCTCAGAGGCATCTTCCCCACAGTGGGGACAGAAGAGCATGCCGCCCTCGTTTGGTCTGCTGCGACCACTGCCCAGGACGGTCACGCAGCCCCGGTGGAAGCGGTGAGCGATGCGCTGGTCTGGGCAGCACTCAAGAAACGTGCCCTGCAAGGAGAGAGGAGATGAAGCAGGAAGGGACTGTGGATAGGACCAATAGGTGGGGATCGCCCTCTCACAGCCAGGCAGAAGAACCCGCAGCCGGGACAGCAGTGATGTTGGACCATATGCGAGCGGTGGACTTCGCAAAGCACCATGAGAGGCACCCGGCTGGAGGGCCGCATGGTCTCTCCTTTAATCGTCCGATTGGTACAAGCCCTCAGCTGACAGCGGAAACGGAACAGAAAATTAGCAGTTGTCAACATCTATGAGCAAAAACATGTGGTGCTGCCAAATGAAACGCTGCTGCTCTTCTAAAGGCTCCAAACGGTGAACAAGGCCAAACAACGTGGACGACTGAGCAAACACAGCTGGACGTAGCCGAGACGAACCGCGCCGTTGATGCTCTCCGTGGCCATGCACGCTCTGCTGGCAGGTTGGCTGGTGCTGTCCACCTGGGGGGCCTCCATCCTGCAGCTGCACAAGGGCAGCTCCTCCAGCCGGTCCATGTCTCCGCCGTCACTTCCCTCTGCAGAGGAGAAAACAAGCTTTCTGATGCTAACAGGACTAAAAATGTGTAAATGTATGTAGAGTAGGGCGGGATCATTTGCCCCCCCCCCCCCCGGATGAGTCTCCAGCTCATGGCTGGGCCCTTTGTGACCTTTGGTACCTTGCTCAAGGGTACGTCGGCAGGGCTCTGACGGCGTTCTGCCATCACTGTAACGTCACCAGTTCAGCGACTGGTGGTGCAAACTCACCATTCTGGGGCGAAAGCGTGAGGCTGTCAGCAGCAGCGATGTCCAGAGCACTCAGAGGAACCTCTGTGTACTCGCTGGTGCCTCCAGCTGAGCAGAAACATCGAGCAATTACACCCACGGCTCGTTAAGACATGCAGCTAAACAGCTGAAAATCAATAACTAACAATAAAATCTATCTGTAGCTATACTTACAAATGTAAAGGAGGAATTTTACCATCTTTCTGACACTATTGCTGGTCCAGGTACCAGAGGTGAGCTCAACATATTGGTTCTGAATGTAGTTTTATCACCGGGGGGGGGGGGGGGCTCACCTCCGATGGTCTCCACCGCCTCAGCGATGCTTCCCTCTCCGTCCTGTTCTGACCGCAGCCACGAGCGCTCCTCACTGCCGTGTCTCCACTGGGAGGCTCTCTGGGTTCCAGACTGGGTTCTCTGTAATGGAGTCAGGTCTGGGTTAAAGGGAAATGGACCCCCGCGCAGAGTTACGCTAACAGGTAAATATGTTCACAATAAAACTTTGGATTAAGGGAATTCAAATGATAAAAGCTGGATAAAAGCTTCTTTTGGCCTGGATTACTCAGAACATTGACGAGAGTTTACTAGACGGGGAACCAAAAGAACAGAACAAAAAGGGTTCTGCTCAGGATGTTCTGCAGTAAACTCCTCCCAGCACTCACGAGGTCCGATAAGCCCACCGGCCCCTCGAGCTCTTTACTGGGCCGCCCCGCTCCTGGTCCACGGTCGTCCAACTAGAACCACCAGAACAGAAAGAACGTGAACCCAGAAAAGAGGCTCCTGTTCACAGGGCAGCTCTGAGTAAGGCCACAGACCTTTTCTGGATCTTGGAATGATGGACTGGAACTCTGGACGTCCTCCTTTGACACGGAGCTCCCACTGGTCTCCACGGAGACCCCGGCAGGCTCCGCTTTCGCGTGGAACGCTTCTCTCTTGTTTATGAAAGACAACAAAGACGACAATTAATGCACAATGTGTTCAACCAAAACTTGAGAATTCCATGTGAGGAAATAGAAGAAAGTCTGTGAAACGGGTGGAATTTCCTGGTTTTCTTCGTGATGATGTCATAAAATGAGATCTGATGATGTGAGTGGGAGGTTTGACTGAGATAATGAGCCCTAAAAACACAGGTGACCACAGAGCTAAAGCAACGAGTGCTGAGCTCGTTTCCGCCCGGACACCCGGCGTGTCGCTTATGTCCGGTCCACCTGGTGGCGATGGCGCCGACCGAGGCAGCGCCGCCATCGCTCTGATGTCTTTAGTCGCAGGAAGGACCGATTCTACGTCGTAGCTTTAGCGATACGGCCAGCGCCAACTCTGAAGAATTCACTCACTCTTCAAATATTGTTCAGACTCGGATAATAAATAAACAGTAATAATTTAAGTTATTTATTCTTTCTGTGCGGCACCAAACGACCCGCGGACCAGTACCGGCCCACGGCCCGGGCGTTGGGGAGCACTGCCTTCAATAAGACAAAAGGTCATTTTTAAAAGCTTGTCCTGTTGCAACACCCACATCCCCCCCCCATTGATCCCAGGCTGGCCTGAAGGGGGACGTCCCGTCCACCACAACCATGTGTCCACGTGTCCTTCTGAAGCTGCAGCGCATCAACGCACGCGTTAGCAAAGATGAGAGATCAATCATAAAACCACTCAATTCCAAAAGGTTCACAGACTTTCTCCCCAACAGGAACAGAATCTTACCACATTTTCAACGTTCTCTGCAGACTTCTCGGATTTTGCGTTTAAGCTCTGCAATTTTCTCCTTTTGGCAACTTTTGGAAGCACGGGAGGAAGACGAGACAGAACATTACACATTTCTAACGTGTCGCCCGTTTCAACAGACCTGATACGGAAGAGTTCATCGATGGCCACTCACGAGTTTCCGTGCCAGCAGATCCCAATGGGGCCACAACGTGGCTCATCTGTGGACGACAACGGTGACACAAGTGATCGACACGGCGGGACAAAAAGACCTCCGTCCCTTCACTGTCTCTGTCTTTAGCTTTAGATTCTAACCACCACGGCACCAGAACCGTTGTTGCTTTACTTTCTTTTTAAACCAACATTGGCCAACGGCCTCCGAGGCTCCTCACCTGCCCAGGTGGAGGTCTGTTCATGGTCTTCCGAGCACGGTGGATCTTATGAGGTGCAGGAGACACAGAGGGAGACGGGGAGGCCGTTCCACAGGAGGAGGTTGAGAAAGGACTTGGTGGGATGGGTTTGCTGCCCGCAGGCCCAGAAAGACTCATCTTTGCTCTTCCAGGGGACAAAGTTATAGATGTAGGAGAGGAAGACAGCGAAGAGGAGGATGTGGATGGAAGCGACTTTGCTGCATAACCTGCAAGAAGAAAAATATCATTGTGCTCCAACTGTGATGTGAGCGAGTGTGTCCACACCAGCCTGGCGCTACATGCAGCGACAGTACTGGGTAGCGTTAGCATGTGCTCATGTGCTCTATGACTGTCGCCCCTCTGCTTGCAGACGCATCGGAGGGTCTCCGACACCGTTACTGTGGCAACATGTTCCATGTTCTACTACACTGCATCATTATTGTGGCGCTGCATGATTAGAGATCAAACTATGCAGTTGCACTGTTTCCACACAGCAAGAAGGTGCTGGGTTCCAATCCCTGTGCACGTTCTCCCCGTGGACTCTCTCCCAGTCCTCTGGCGTCCTCTGGGTCTGGGTGATCTACCTCCTCTACTCTGACCTCTGAATGACCTCACTGCTGGCCTCCATAGCTGGGTCAGAGTCTCACCTGGGGGTTTGTTGAGGGTGGACGCAGGTGACAACTTGTCTCCTTCTTGTCCGACTGAGTCTTTGACGGGTTTCTGGGGTGAAACCGATGGTGAGTCGGCCGCTGACTCCATCTTGATGGCGGTCGAGGTGGATGCTGCATCTGGAGGTTCAATGTTCTCTGTTACTCTCAGGTTTCTGCTAATTTATGTGTGAAAGATCAGGAGGAACGAGCAAACCTTCCGTTGTTGGGCCGCCACGTGAAGACGCTTCTGACGGTTCTGTGTCATTTGCTTCAGGAGGCTCCTGGTAGAGAAACGGCAGAATAAAATAGTTCCCTCAGTGTGAGACGTGAACGCAGGGGAAGAACTCAACGCAACTCCAATTTAATCTTTTAAACCTTTTCATTAATAAATGGTGTGAAATGAGCGTAAGAGTGCAAAATTAAGTAATTTAGGCCACAGATCTGTGTGTGTGTGTATATATATATGAGGCCTGGCTCATCCGGACCCATTTATTCTAACAGGAGTAAAGGTGCCGGAATCTGAGCCTGTTTGACTGCATGAAAACAGGAAAAAGATGTTGGTTCCATTGTAGCAGGATGATGCAAACATCCAAGGACGTGATAGAACAACGTGCAACGATGTGTGCATTCGAATTAATCAATCAATTAATTAATTAACTAAGCAGATGCAAAAACAGTTAAGACTGGACAGAAGCAACTTAGTTCCAAAAAATGCTAAAGTGGCTAACCGACTAGCATTCGCTACAAAACACTGATTTCAAGCTACCAAACGGCAGCATTTGTAACTAGAGGACAGCTGTGTCGGTTAGCTTCACCAGGTTGAGTTAACAGGTCATTAAACGGAGGTGAATTCCGTTAGCGTTGATCGGAGTTCGCTACCTTTGTCGTTGTCTCCAACGCCGACATGTTTCCGACGTCCTGCAGCAAACGTGGCGCGTCACGAGTGACGCCCCGCCCCCGCCCCGCCGCTGGCCCCGCCCCGCCGCTGGCCCCGCCCCGCCTCTGACCCCGCCCCACGCAGAGTCCGCGTGCTTGTTAACTCCTCCCCCTGTGACGGAGCTAACGTGGAGCAGGAATTCGCCGCACCAACGGTTTAAAGTCCGCAGTTTGGAAAGTGGCCTCTTAAGAAAGGCAACATTTACACCGTCTTGGGATCCGCCGGCAGGGCATTAACCGTCATCTGGACGGGAGAAGGTGGAGGTGAGTAGCACCCAAGTTCGACCGTTACTCTTAGCCATTAGCACCGGCTAACGGCGAAGCTAGCGGCTAACTAGCTGTCATCGTAAAGCAGCTAACGCGTCATTATTAGTGTCGGCCTTTTAATGACAAGTTGAGACTATATTACTTCTGTTTCAATCATTATCCACGTAGCGATATCTTTACGTAATTAAAATATTGTCACAATGTGAATGGAAAACGGCATTATGAGGAAAACAATACGTTGAACCCACTCAGCATGTTTCAGCCCTGGACACGTCTGCAATGGCGTTTGTCTCCTATCAAACACAAATTTAGATAGAAAATAAATACAATATACATTCAAAGTAGATAGAGGACAAAGCCTTTGCGTTACTTGGTAAACGTCTGTAGACGATCTGTCATTTATTTAATTCCATTTTGCTGTTTTGCTCCCTGAAGTCTTCAGTATTTTCCCATGAGTCCCTTCCGGCTGTTTTAGGATGGAGACGCTGTGTTTCCGGTTGCCGGGCCATGGGGACACAGCGCTGGAACACATGAATTCACTGAGGTGCAGCAAACACTTCTGTGACATCACCATTGTAGCCAGCAACAAGCAGACCTTCAAGGGCCATAAGGTGGTGCTTGCTGCCTGCTCGCCATTTTTGCGTGACCAGTTCCTCCTCAATCCCTCCCCCAATCTCCAGGTAAACATGAGTCAACTCACATAATTTGGGACTGTGAGCAGCACTGTGATGCATTAAGGCTTTTCTCTTGATGTCGTACAGGTGTCGGTGCTCTACAGCTCCACCGTGTTGTGCGACCTCCTCAAGTCCTGCTACACCGGCAGCTTGCAGTTTAACTCGGAGGAGATCGTCAACTACCTCACCGCTGCTAGTTACCTGCAGATGGATTATATAGTGGAGTGTTGCCGTGGAGCCCTGAGGAAGATAATGCAGCTAAAGAACCCAAGTCTATCCAAGGCCAGTGGTGCCCGCCATGCCCTTTAAATGGTTTCCTTAGGTTGAGACATTGGGGAGTAGAAAACATCCATCATGTCTTATACCGTCTTTTTTTTGCCAGTTTCTTAATATTTTAGCAATGGCTGAATCTCCATCTTTGCTTCTGTAGGTGACTTCGGGCGACCACCCGTGTCAGCCTTTAACTGTCGGTAGGAGTCGCCAGTCTGCCTCCACACACGAACTCGCCCCCGCGCAGCCACACAGTCCCCGTTCACCCCCGGCAGAGAACAGTGCTGACGTGTGTACGCAGGACCGTGTGCACCAAGATGACCAAACCTTATTGGATGAGCAGTATATTAAGGTTTGTTTGGATAAAACTGCTAGTTATAGTAAGGTCAGTGCTGGTATGGGCGTAGCATGTTGCTATGGAAATGATAGTAGTGATAACAGTTGTATCAATGATGGCGTATAATTGAAAGGTTGTTGCTGGTTTGATCATCCAGTTTCTAAGTAAACTAAAGGACGGCTTTACTGGTTGTTCCCTTTTCTTCCAGGTAAATGTATCAGATGATGGAGAGGAGACCCAACAGGAAGAGTATGAGAAGTTTAGTGTTTACATCCCTAAAGAAGCAGCAAAAAGAACTGAGGAGGAATCCTCGGATGTTCCTCATGAGGCGTTTTGTCCAGAGACGGGCGGCGCCACAGACAGGGAATGCAACCTAAATCTAGCAGATGATGATAGTGGTGTTCCAAGAGTTCGGGGAACAGGCAAGGGGAGGGGGCGGGGCTTCAAGAGGAGAAGGTTGCCTTCGCTGCAGGAGAAACGAGCTGCTGAGACGGACCGCCATCAGGACCTATGGTATCTGGCTGCTGCAGGGATGGGAGGGGCTTTTGGGATGGACTACATTCAAGAGGGGCTAAAGGCGGGGGGTCTGATGCCGACCGATTTTCCACATTTAGACACGGCCCTTGGGGAGAGTGAAGGAGAAAAGGCTTCCTCAACATCTGCCAGCAGTTTGACACAGTATTGCATGGAGGACCCCAGTGGCGGAGCCTGTGAGGGCAGTTCAGGGGGGGCTGCACACCAGGGAGTGGACGAGTCTGTGGCGGTGGTGGGCTCCACCTCCAGTGTAGCTGGACCAGTAATCTGTGAGCAATGTGGCATGACGTTCCCTTCAGTCCAGGCGTTAACGGTCCACACCTGCACCGCTCACCCCCTGTACTCCTGCCCGTGCTGCGCTAAACAGTTCCACCACTCTGCTAACCTGACGCGACACATGGCCGTGCACAGAGGTGCTGGCAAATGCCACCAGTGCCCTCTTTGCTACAAGACCTTCACTCAAAAATCCACCCTCATCGATCACATGAACCTCCACAGTGGCGAGCGGCCACACCATTGTGCGTACTGCCACGCACGCTTCGCACACAAACCCGCATTACGGCGACACCTGAAGGAACTGCACGGGAAAACGACAGCGCAGAACTTCCTGTATGAGCAACAGGAACAGGAGAGAGGAAAAGGAATCCAGGAGGGGGGGCAGGATCCTCCAGCTCTGGCATAAACCACGAAGCCCCCCCCCCCCCCGGGTGTTTCCATTGCTAGTGATAGATCATTGGACCACTAGACTTTCAGAATCAATGGTAAAGGACTGTTGGAACTCTTGAAGTATCTCCTGCTGTACGGCTCAGGTCTGAGATATTAAGGGTTCTACGCGTCCACACGGCTGTTCTGAACCGGGGCTCATTGGACTGCGGGAGACCTGAGGGCACCAGGCTGGGTCGGTCAAACGTTACTGCACCTGAGAGAAGGTCGGACTTACTTCAGTCCACTCAGATAAATGTTTCCAACTGGGACACCAGTTTAAAGTCTACTTAAGCAGTTTATTCTCACTTATTGGAACCACGTTTAGATTACAGCAAGTGTCAACTCTGACTGTTCTGTAAATCCTTTAGGAACGTTGGTGTGTGCAATGTTGGAACTTACAGGAACTGCAGCAGGAGAAGCTACTGCATATCATTAAAAACATGAAAAAATGCAATGGCAAAACTGGTTTCAATCAAAACAAATCCTCATTGTACACAACTTGATTCCTCTTGTCCCGATAGGATCCTTTAGTGCTGTTCTGGACCGCTGTGGAAGGACAGAGACATGGGGAAGGTTATTGGCGTCCCGACAGGGTGAAAGCAGGAGTTGGGAGGAGTATCTACCCAGTGAGGCCCACACTGATTTGCCAGTGGCAGCATCCAACATGGGCTGTTTCCTGGCAATACTGACTTTGATGTAAACGTCTCCCACTGTGCTTCCATTCAGCTGTGGGGGGAGAAAACAGCTCAAGGTGCTCAGCTATTCCTCACAGGCCAATCAGGTCTGACTTTAGCAAACGGGCGCCACACTGACCTCCGCTACAGCTTGGTCTGCAGACTCCATCTTCTCAAATGTAATGAATGCACAACTACAAAAAGAGATGGAAAACCATCAGAGTAGGTGGAGGGAAGGCGGGAGTTGCGAGGCCTGACTGGCTCCTTACTTGCGTGGGTTGTCCATGGAGAGGTCGATGATGTTTCCATGCTGGGAGAAGGCAGAGCGCAGGCTGTCCTCGGTGAGCCCGGAGCCATAAACGTACACCGTGTTGCCCTTCCTCACTCCCCGCCTCTCAGGGTACGAGTCCGACCCTAAAAGTGAGACGGAGTCGGGAAGCTCAACGTCTCCTCGGCCTGCCGTGTCTCAACAAAGATGTCTGGTGTGTAGCAGCGCCCCCCCGGGGCAGTAAAAATCCCTTTGATTTGAAATGACTCTTTTTCTCTTGTATAAAACTCATACTCACGTCTGAACGGTCCGTCTCTGTCCCTGTCCCGATCTCTGTCTCGCTCTCGTTCTCTGCTTCGGTCCCTGTCTCTCTCTCTGTCCCGATCCCTGTCTCTCTCTCTGCCTCTGTCTCTCTCTCTGTCCCTGTCCCGCTCTCTGTCCCGCTCCCTGTCCAGGTCTCTGTCGCGCTCTCGTTCTCGGTCCATTTCACGGCTGGACGACATGCCGCCTCCATCGTCCTCGTCTCTGTAGCGGTCACTTGAACTCACAAAGCTGCAATCAGGGGCCATGATGTCAGTTTAGGCAGCAGCCCGTTTCCTTAGGATGACACACTTTGGACTTTACCTTTCATACAATGATTTTCGGTGCACTCTTTTTGCAGACTGAGAGAAAAACAGAGGGTAACAAGAGGATCAAAATGCATATTTCTGTCACAAACACGAACATCAGAAGATCTAAAAAGGAAAAAACACATTTGGCAAAAGACACAAATCACACCTGATTTTATCCTAGCAACAACAGAGCTTTTGTGATCATTTAGAACGGTGAAGGAACCGGTTACTATCCTCCGTAAATACGGTTTGTTGTGTTGTTGTGTACCTCTGGCTCATCATCTGCAGAGACGCTCCTTTGGAACGGTAGAAAAGCCGGAACTGGGCCTTTTTCAGGGTCCTGGGTTTGATAAGATTTCATTTAAAACAAGTAAAAAGAAAAGGAAATGATCCACCAGGTAGCACAGCGCACCTTGAGTTTGATTTCCAGCATTCGAGAGCGTTTAAAGCCTGAATTCTTGTTCTCCGATTTAATGGCGCTGATGGCGCCCGACTTGATCAGCATCTTTGCCTGTTCGGTCGCCATCGCAGTGTCAACGACAGGCTGGTCGGACAACGCTGCCATGGAGGATAAAATGGATAAATACAATTACCATTTAATCGTTGCTCCTCCTGAAACTCTGATATTTAGAATTCATTTAATTGTAGGTCCCCAACCCATAATATTTAAAAAATATGCTTCATCAATGTGCTTTAAACAGACCTAGTAAGAGCTAATTAGGACGTGAGATGGTCGAATCCCGGATAATGAAAACACCACACAAATTAATTAAAAGGCTAATTGAAGAGCTCTTACTCCGTTTCAAACCACTCTGGTTAGTCTGAGTGGTTGAACTCTGCTTCTTCAATGCAAGAAGGGCCTTTTTCTGAAAGGGAAGTGAAAACGGTGGAGGGTGAAATACATACTGCTAGATAACTTGGTAATCACCTAACCTAACCCTATCTTAGTGATCAGCTCTGGCCTCATGCAACACATGGCTGAGAACTCAACATCTGCCACCACCAATTATTGCACATCTGTCCTCGGTTACCAACAAAATCTAACTTTCGATCATGCCTTACCTTTTTCTTAAGTTTAGCATATTTTTTCTGCAGAGCCTCCTCTTCCTCCGTCATTGTAGTTGGGAACGACACCATGACGCTCCGGTTCAAACACCTTTATCAAATGCAAATAAATGTGATTAAATGGCAGATGATTCATTAGCTAATCAATAAACAGACCTAACAAACACGAGCATTTATAAACATAAAGGCTTCCTTAACCATTCCAATCCAACGAAACTCGCTCAGCCGCTTCAGATAATGCAGAACACTTTTATTAACATTTTAATCGGTTGTGATGGTTCAATTAATTCACTTACCAAACGGGAATGATGGTGAAGCCACTTTCTTCTTCGTCGTTATCTTCTTCTTCGTTGTCTTCTTCTTCGTCGTCGTCGTTATCTTCTTCTTCGTTGTATTCTTCTTCTTCTCCTCTCTGTCGGTGGCCTCTACCCGAAGACGTTGCATTACCGCCACCTACTGGGCTGGAGCGGGAACCTAGCTCATCCTCGATGTCCACCCCCGTCTAGATTCTCCAAACTTCACCACTAAAAACTGAAACAAGGCTTTATGCTTCTTAATTCCTTAGTATATTTTGTAATCTGTAATCTCACATTTCTTTAATTCATCCCTGATTTTTCCCTGCTTATTTTAAACCTGTGGTGATTCCTAATCTCCACGTTAACCTGACCCACGTTTCCGACTAAATTCATTGTCCCGTTTAACCTTGTGCCCTAATCTTAACCTAGTTACCAACAATTGTTCCCTTCTGTTTCCACTGCTTTCATCCCTCCCACTGTGGCTGGAGCCCCATTCCAATGTTTTGGATATTCGCTCACACAAAGGGCTTCTTCATTCCTCTCCACTGTGAGCTGCCCCCCACATGAATCTGACCTTGATATCTGATCTGTCCTAGAATTCAAATAATGGATCTGCTCTGATTTCTGATGCCATTTTCTGTAAACACCATTTTTGGACATTCATTCTTTATCCTGTTCCATAGTTTCATCACACAGCTAGAAACAACATGTTTTCTCAGCCTTGCTCATGTGTTCACTCCTTTTCCCTGGCAAACACCACTAACTTGGTCTTTTCAACAGAAACCTGAGGCCCCCTGAACATTCCTCAACCCCCCTCAGGGCTTTTTAAGGCTCGTTTTGAAAAAAACAAAATCTTCTATTCCATAAGGCTCCATCATCATCAAAGAGAAACCGCCTTTTGTCAGAGTCGTTTTCTGAAAACACAATAATCATAAAAAGCTGCCCCCCCCCCCCAGAAGTTCTATTATCCTCCTTATAGCTAAAGATATCCCCATCTGAACTCGGAGGCACCTCTCAAAGAATAAGTTTGTATTACAACTGTTCTTCCTTTAACCCCCATTTTATATGTGTTTTTTTATGTCAACCGAGTCATTTTGTGTTTAAAGCAGTCAAAAATCTATTAAAACGACTGACATCAGTACTACATTTAATGTCTTTAATTTAAATCGTGCACTTATTTATATGTTCTATTAGTTATTGGTTGTTTATTGCACATCAACTTATTGACCGATTTTCTTTTCTTTTCTTTTCTTTTCTATTTTTGTCACTTTTTGTTTTGCTTTGCTTTGACCGAAAAATCCCCCCTTGCGCATGCGCCGAGGTTGACGCATGCGCAGCAGGGCCACAGAGCAGCGAGTTCCGGGTGCAGGTCGGCCACTGAAGCAACTTTTAGCGTTTATCTGCGAGCAGGACTATGGAGAGAATATGTGAGTAGTAATCTCATCTCACGCGTAATGATGGATGTATAATCTGCGTTGCGGAGACGAATCTTCGCTGTGGTTTATGTGGCTAATCCAGACTGCACCGGTCATTTGGCAAACTTTGTGCATCACAATCATCCAGGATCCCTCCCTTCCTCTCATCCTCTCCACTTTCTACCCTCTGTTCTCCGCAGATGTGCCCCCCACGGGCCCCATGGAGCTGCCGCTGTCTCTGCTGGAGATGGGGTGCTCCGGCAGGTTTGAACTGATCACCCGGCCCATACGTGGCCCACCTTTGGCCCCCCTCAGCACGGTCAGTATGGTCCAGGAGAGTCTCTGGATGAGAATTCTGGTTTCCTTCTTTGACTGTAGATCTTCCCTCTGGCCCTTCCCAAAGTCGAAGTCTTCTCAAGTGGAAGCATCAACATGTATTTTATGAATTATTATGAATGAAACAGATATAAATTGGCCAAATGCTGACACATGGCAGGGATGAAGCCTGCTTACATATGATCCAAATCTGGGAGCAAACAGGACTTTATACATGTGTAATCTCATCCTGACCTTGGGGATGTGGTCTGATGTGGTCTGCAGTTGCCCTGCGGCCTTCCCCCCGCCAGCCTGAGCCTGGAGACACAAGTGGAGAGACGCTTCTTACGCGACCCCGCCTGGCTTCCAATACACGACAAAGACTTGGCGTTCCAGAGATTTCTCAAGTGCGTATTGCTGCATAATAAACCAAAAATCAAAGGCTGGTAGTTTCCTGAGGAAGACGTAGCATTTCCTCGTCAGGGTGACGCCGAGAGAGACGGATGTGGACTCGCTGCTCAGCTGCGGTCCGTCCCCGCCACACTCGGGCCTCAGCGTGGTCAGAGACCCGACCACCGGGATGTTACGGGACTTCACTGAGGTGCCTCTCATGTAACCATTCTAAAACAAAAGACAGGAATTGAGTGGAAGGATTTGGAAACTCGTCCTCAAACTCTCAAAGCAACTTTCCTTTGCAACGACCTCCAGGTGCTGCTGGAACACACCGGCCTGTCGGCCAAAAACTCTCTGTCGTTCCAACGGCAACCTGGGCCTCCGGCAGAGAGCCTGCGTGGGAGCAACACCAACTATCCATTCCTGCCCGGTCCGAGCCCTTTGGGAATGTTCTAAAAGATGTCTTTGTAAACTTTACATTTGGATTTTTGTTTGATTTCTTATACGTTCATTTCTTCACAGGAGGGATGGAAGAGCTGAGTTTGGAGCAAATACAGAAACCAAGTGACTTGGAGACGGATGTGGACTTTGAGAGAGGTGACGTCAGCTCGAATGATGAAAGTCTGCGTTCACTTCTTACAGTTATGTTGCACATTTGTGGAATGTTTTCATCCCAGATTTACTCCGAATCCCGCCTGGCTTCAAATCTGGAATAGATTTTACTGAGAAAGGTAAAACAAAGACATTGATATTATATTTTAGTACCGTTATTTTGGAATTAAACAAAAGTCCTTTTGCATATTTCCTTTGTCCTCTGAAGAAGCCAAGGAGGCGAAGGCAGAGGTCAGTCTCATGTCCCTCCTGTCCACCCTGGACGACATTTCTGCTTTTCAATATGAGGAAGAACAACAGGAAACCTCAGAAAGTCACAACACTCCAAAAGTGCCCAGAACAAAAAGCCTGGAAGATCTGGGCATCGAGGTACGTCGGTTCGGCCTGTCGTTGTAGAAGAGACCTTCGACTCCAGTTTGATTAAATTAAATTAAAATGAAAATATAGAACCTGAGTATTTGTTTTAGTATTTGCTCTATAATCCTCTTCATTCCTCTTCAACCTTCCATCTCCAGGAGGCCGGGTCGTCCTCTCCTCAACCAGAGAAACAAAAGGATGATGAAAGAAAGACCAAAGAAAAGTGGGCGGAGACTAAAAAATGGGCCATTCCCGTGAACGTGACGTCACCCTGCGATGATTTCTACAAGCGCATCCCCAACCCAGCGTTCCAGGCAGGGAGGATCTTCTCCTTCACCTCTTTGCTTCTTGACTTCTTCTGTGTAAACTTTGTCTTTGCTCGTTGTTCCTCAGTGGCCATTTGAGCTGGATGTTTTCCAGAAACAGGCCATCCTCCGGCTGGAGGAGCACGACTCTGTGTTTGTGGCCGCACACACGTCTGCTGGCAAAACGGTGGTGGCCGAATACGCCATCGCCCTTTCCCAGAAACACATGACGAGGCGCGTATCGGTGGGCACCGGGGTTTGTTCCTGAAGGCAGGAAGTTAAACTCTGACTCTTGTTCGTGACAGGACCATCTACACGTCTCCCATTAAAGCTTTGTCCAATCAGAAGTTCCGAGACTTCAAAAACACCTTTGGAGACGTCGGCCTCCTGACGGGCGATGTCCAGATCAGTCCCGAATCCTCCTGTCTCATCATGACCACAGAGATCCTCAGGTACACCAGCTCAGCAGCTGCATGAGTCCGTTCTGGAATTAGCTGCAGGATCTTGTAGTGTCTCTGTGGCGCTCCTTCAGGTCCATGCTGTACAACGGCTCCGAGGTCATCAGAGACCTGGAGTGGGTGATCTTCGACGAGGTTCATTACATCAACGACGCAGAGGTGTGTAGCTGTGGTCTATGTTGGCTCTTCCTGCTCCCCCCTCCTGTTTTCACACCCCCTCACTGTTCCTCAGCGAGGAGTGGTGTGGGAGGAGGTTCTGATCATGCTTCCGGACCACGTCAGTATCATCCTGCTGAGCGCCACCGTGCCCAACGCTCTGGAGTTCAGTGAGTGGATCGGGTAGGTGCACCGACCAAGAGTCAAACAGGAAGTGCTCTTCAGCCCCGTTCTCACGCGTGTGTGTTTCTCCTTCCTCATCTTAGTCGCATTAAGAAGAGGCACATTTATGTGATCAGCACCATGAAGAGGCCGGTACCTTTGGAGCACCACCTGTACACCGGCAACAGCAACAAAACCCAGAAGGAGATGTTCCTGCTGCTGGATGCAGCAGGCAGCTTCCTGAATAAAGGGTATCTTCTCACACTTTATTCCCAGTCAGAGGAGCTTCTAACGTGAGATGTGTTCTCAGGTACTACGCTGCTGTTGAGGCCAGGAAAGAGCGCACGAGCAAGCACGCCCAGTCATTTGGTGCCAAGAATTCCTCCCAAAACACCACGGCCAGTCAAGTAATCCTCGTTTCTCCTCTCAACCTTTAAACGTCCGAATTCTTGCCACAGTAACTTGCAGCTTGTGCTCTCGACCCTCAGGACCGAGCCGTGTGGCTCACCCTCGTGCACTTCCTGTCTCAGCGCCAGCAAACGCCCGTGGTTGCGTTCACCTTCTCACGGACGCGCTGCGATGAGAACGCCCGATCGTTGGACTCCCTGGACCTGACCACCTCCGTAGAGAAAGCCGAGATCCACTCCTTCTTCCAGAAGAGTCTGAGTCGCCTCCGAGGAGGAGACCGCCAGCTGCCTCAGGTCGGCGTCGCCGTTATCGTGTGACCGCGTTTGTCTTCACGATCAGTTTACGCTCTGAAAACTGCTCCATCAAGAGGTCTTCAGTATTACAGATATTTTGAGGGGCTGGAGGGTTCTGGGTGCTGTGGTGGCAGGGGCAGGACGCCTCCAGACCACCGCCCCGCCGCCCTCGAGCAAGGCACCCAACCCCTGCATGCACCCCCTTCAGAGGGGCACCCCGCCCTCGCCCAGCACCGCCACCGTGACCCAGATGTGCTGACAGACGTCCGTCCCGGTGGAAGATGCTCACTCTGCTCCTCTTTTAGATCCTGCTCATGAGGGACCTGCTGAAGAAGGGAGTCGCTGTCCATCACAGTGGGATCCTGCCAATCCTGAAGGAAGTCACCGAGATGCTTTTCTCACGGGGTCTCGTCAAAGTGAGTCGGCAGGAAGGAGAGAGTGGCGTCCGTGTGCTGGCGTGACGGGGGCCGCCGCCCAGCCTCCAACAGTGCCTCCGTTCTTTGAGATGGGCCTAAAACCTAAAACCTCCCCTCGCAGGTGCTGTTTGCCACGGAGACCTTTGCGATGGGCGTGAACATGCCTGCTCGGACCGTGGTGTTTGACAGCATCAGGAAACACGACGGGACCGGCTTCAGGAACCTGCTGCCAGGTTCGAGCCTGTCGCCGCTCTTTGCTCTCCCATGACCAGCAGCAGCTTCTCTAACGTTTCCACCCGCTGCGTTTAGGAGAGTACATCCAAATGGCGGGCAGAGCGGGCCGGCGGGGGCTGGACGCCACGGGAACCGTCATCATTCTGTGTAAAGCTGGAGTTCAGGAGATGGCAGATCTTCACGTCATGATGATGGTGAGGCTTGTTCAGCGTCTTTGACGCAGCGTCTTTGACGCAGCGTCTTTGACGCAGCGTCTTTGACGCAGCGTCTTTGACGCAGCGTCTTTGACGCAGCGTCTTTGACGCAGCGTCTTTGACGCAGCGTCTTTGATGCAGCGTCTTTGATGTGTTTGATGAGCGTTTAAGCCACATGTTCCTAATGTCTGGGTGGAGGAGCCTGAGGTTGGGACGATGGGATGGGACTCATTCAACATGTGAGGCCAGTCGCTCTCAGCAGGCTCCACTAATTTATCAATTATTAATTATTAAGGTATTTCAGCCCTGTTGGAAAACTTTTGTTGGCTGCCGAAATTCCTCCTTTGTCTTCGTGTAATCCCAGACCAGATTTTAGCTCCAAGCTTTGCTCTGAGGATCCCTGACAGGACCATCGACAGCTACAGGAGGCACCAGCCAGGAGGAAGCGCTCGGCTCAGCGCTCGCTTGTGACACGTCTCCCTGCTGCTCAGCGGGAGCGTGTTTGTTCCAGCCTAATAATTTAGGATCACACCACGATGAGCCTCAGCTCCTGGTGCTCAGTCCTGTTGTGGAAGCTTCACCCAGGGCAGAGTTGGGCTGTTGCGCTCTCATTTCAGAGTGGTTTCTCTGTCCGCTGTTGTCGTGGTGATTAGCATCTATGTTGCGTATCTTTGCTTCTAAATCAACAGATTTGACATTTCTTCTCTTGATTTGGTTCAGGGGAAACCAACCGTCCTCCACTCTCAGTTCAGACTCACCTACACTATGATCCTCAACCTGCTGCGAGTGGAAGCGCTCCGCGTGACGGACATGATGAGGAGGAGTTTTTCAGAAAGCCACAGGGACACTCAGGTCAGCTCCATGAGAGCACTGCTGTGCTTCCTCCTCCTCCTCCTCCTCCTCCTCCTCCTCCTCCTCCTCCTCCTCCTCCTCCTCCCTCCTCCTCCTCCTCCTCCTCCTCCTCCTCCTCCTCCTCCTCCTCCATACTCTCCACACCACTCCTGAGTCATTGCCAGTGAGGGGGCTACAAATACTTTGTTCCTATTGAAATCATCGACTGCCTCTTCATCACATGTAGGCCCATGAGAACAGGATCAAGCAGCTGAAGGACAGGATCTCCTCTCTGCCCTCCCTGGACACGGAGGACCAGCTCTCTGACCTCCTGCCGTACTACCACACAGTGGCAGAGCTGCGGGCCACGTCTGAGACCCTCCGGGTATGAAATACACACCACCTTCATGTGCACTGTTGCCGGTCGCCCCCTGAACCCGACTTCTGCTCTGCTGTGGTCCACGTTAGTGTGCTACTCTGGAGTCCATTAAAGGCCTGAAAGCTCTGTCTGTGGGCCGCGTTGTGGTGGTGAACAACAACCAGCATCGCAACGCACTTGGAGTCATCCTACAGGTGGGTGTGTGTGGGGGGGTGAGGGTCAGGGGTCAGGGGTCAGGGGTCAGGGGTCAACATGTCACGTAGAAGAGAAAACCTGTACAAATGACATTGGTCTTTGATATCCAGGACACTCAACCTAACCCTAACCCATGTCCCCACCTCCATGTCCCCACCTCCATGTCCCCACCTTCATGTCCCCACCTCCATGTCCCCACCTCCATGTCCCCACCTTCATGTCCCCACCTTCATGTCCCCACCTCCATGTCCCCACCTCCATGTCCCCACCTTCCATGTCCCCACCTTCATGTGCCCACCTCCATGTCCCCACCTCCATGTCCCCACCTCCATGTCCCCACCTCCATGTGCCCACCTTCATGTCCCCACCTTCATGTGCCCACCTCCATGTCCCCACCTCCATGTGCCACCTCCATGTCCCCACCTCCATGTCCCCACCTCCATGTCCCCACCTTCATGTCCCCACCTCCATGTCCCCACCTTCATGTGCCCACCTCCATGTCCCCACCTTCATGTCCCCACCTCCATGTCCCCCCTCCATGTCCCCACCTCCATGTCCCCACCTCCATGTGCCCACCTCATGTCCCCACCTCCATGTCCCCACCTTCATGTCCCCACCTCCATGTCCCCACCTCATGTCCCCACCTCCATGTGCCACCTCCATGTCCCCACCTCCATGTCCCCACCTCCATGTGCCCACCTCATGTCCCCACCTCCATGTGCCCACCTTCATGTCCCCACCTCATGTGCCCACCTCCATGTCCCCACCTCCATGTCCCCACCTCCATGTCCCCACCTCCATGTCCCCACCTCCATGTGCCCACCTTCATGTCCCCACCTTCATGTGCCCACCTCATGTCCCCACCTCCATGTCCCCACCTTCATGTCCCCACCTCCATGTCCCCACCTCCATGTGCCCACCTTCATGTCCCCACCTTCATGTGCCCACCTTCATGTCCCCACCTTCATGTGCCCACCTCCATGTCCCCACCTCCATGTGCCCACCTCCATGTCCCCACCTCCATGTCCCCACCTCCATGTGCCCACCTTCATGTCCCCACCTTCATGTCCCCACCCCATGTCCCCACCTCCATGTGCCCACCTTCATGTCCCCACCTCCATGTGCCCACCTTCATGTCCCCACCTCCATGTGCCCACCTCCATGTCCCCACCTCCATGTCCCCACCTCCATGTGCCCACCTCCATGTCCCCACCTTCATGTCCCCACCTTCATGTCCCCACCTCCATGTGCCCACCTCCATGTCCCCACCTCCATGTCCCCACCTCCATGTCCCCACCTTCATGTCCCCACCTTCATGTGCCCACCTCCATGTGCCCACCTCCATGTCCCCACCTCCATGTCCCCACCTTCATGTGCCCACCTCATGTCCCCACCTCCATGTCCCCACCTTCATGTCCCCACCTCCATGTCCCCACCTTCATGTCCCCACCTCCATGTCCCCACCTCCATGTCCCCACCTCATGTCCCCACCTTCATGTCCCCACCTTCATGTCCCCACCTCCATGTCCCCACCTTCATGTCCCCACCTTCATGTCCCCACCCCAGGTGTCCAGTGACTCTGTGAATCGCACCTTCACAGCTCTGATAATCTGTGAGAAGGGCAACGAAGAAGGGAAAGGAGAAGGCAAGGACGACGCGTTCCCTCACCTCTTCAACACGGCTCTTTTTAGACCTGAAGGTTTGCTGCTCTACTCACACACACACACACACACTCACACACACACACACTCTGGACGTGCTCAGCCGTGCCTCCTGTGTCTCAGGCCCTTGCAGCCACACTGTGCAGAAGTTGAAGCTGGAAGACATCTCGTCTCTGACAGTGAAAACCCTCAAGGTGATCCCTGACAGGATCATCGACAACTACAACAAGAGGCAACAGCCACGGTTCAGGTGTGCTCGTCGCTACGGCCCAATCTTCTGTTTGGATGAGTTTGGAAGATTTGAATGACGAATTCATTTCACACTTTAAATACAAAGGATTTATTGGTGGACTCGGCTTCTGCAGCCACACGTGGAGATGCTGCTGCACAAGTGCAACCCAATCTTTCCCATTTTCCCAACTCTCCTTGTGGGCGTGGCTCCATTTCTAGCTTCTGTAACTATAAAATGTTGTTGTGTTCTTACATCAGATCCCCGTTAAGGGGCTCACCTTCCTTTCTGTTTTCTCCTCTTCAATGTCTTCCTAACAATCTTCAGGCTGGACCCTCCTGGCCAAGCCATCTCCATGGCAACGCAGGAGCTTCTGCGATTAGCTGAGGCCAACCCTGGAGGCCTGGCCAGCCTCGACCCTGTGAATGACCTGCAGCTAAAGAGCATTGACGTGGTGACGGCTTCAGTGAGGCTCCGCGTGCTGCAGGACAGTCTCAAACAATTTCACTGCATCCATTCTCCTACATTTCCAGAGCAGGTGGGTGATAACCTTGTTATCATCGTAGCATCGGCCTCCTTTTATGTCTCCATCATTCTAGTTCCATCATAATAACATCAGACGCTGCCAGAAGTGCAGGAACCAGAGTTTTTTACTAGAACCACGTCACACACACTTACCTGCACGTTCTACTTCCTTTGTGTAATCAGCAAAGAATTATTGTAGGTTTCTGACCCACTGAGCCGCTCTTGTTTACTCCAGTGAGTCGGTAACCAAGACAACGGCCGTTTTTATATGTAAAAACACACTGATGTAGCAAATGTTGCAGGAGCGATGTGGTACTCTTATATTAATGTGTGTGTGTGTGTGTGTGTGTGTGTGTGTGTGTGTGCGTGTGTATGTGTGTGTGTGTGTGTGTGTGCGTGCGTGTGTGTGTGGGTGTGTGCGTGTGTGTCAGTTTGCTCGGGTTAAGGAGAGGATGAGCATGCAGGAGGAACTGGATAGGCTGCTGTTCCTGGTGTCGGACCAGTCTCTGTCTCTGCTGCCGGAATACCATGACAGGATCAAGGTTGGGATCAGACATTTGGTTCTGTTTTTGTCCTCTGATGTAACCTGATCTGGCTCCCTGGCATGAACCAGCCCAGCACTGTGGACCGTGTCCAGTGTCTGTGAGGTTCACGCAGCTCCCGTTCCTTCAGCTCTGGTGCTGTGTCGTGCTGAGGGTAATTCCAAGTTCAGGAGTCGCTACATGTGGCCGTTGCCCTGCAGAAAGACTCAGAAGTTTGAAGTAACCCTGAGTATAACTGCTGGCGAAGGCCTCGGGAACGTGTCCGTGGGGAAAGACTCGGGAACGTGTCCGTGGGGAAAGACTCGGGAACGTGTCCGTGGTGAAAGACTCGGGAATGTGTCCGTGGGGAAAGACTCGGGAACGTGTCCGTGGGGAAAGACTCGGGAACGTGTCCGTGGGGAAAGACTCGGGAACGTGTCCGTGGGGAAAGACTCGGGAACGTGTCCGTGGCGAGAGCCTCGGGAACGTGTCCGTGGGGAAGACTCGGGAACGTGTCCGTGGGGAAAGACTCGGGAACGTGTCCGTGGCGAGAGCCTCGGGAACGTGTCCGTGGCGAGAGCCTCGGGAACGTGTCCGTGGCGAGAGCCTCGGGAACGTGTCCGTGGGGAAAGACTCGGGAACGTGTCCGTGGCGAGAGCCTCGGGAACGTGTCCGTGGCGAGAGCCTCGGGAACGTGTCCGTGGCGAAAGACTCGGGAACGTGTCCGTGGCGAGAGCCTCGGAACGTGTCCGTGGCGAGAGCCTCGGGAACGTGTCCGTGGCGAGAGCCTCGGGAACGTGTCCGTGGCGAGAGCCTCGGGAACGTGTCCGTGGCGAGAGCCTCGGGAACGTGTCCGTGGCGAGAGCCTCGGGAACGTGTCCGTGGGGAAAGACTCGGGAACGTGTCCGTGGGGAAAGACTCGGGAACGTGTCCGTGGGGAAAGACTCGGGAACGTGTCTCCTCTGCTCCCAGGTGCTGCAGCAGCTGCAGTACATCGACGGCAGCGGCGCCGTGCAGCTCAAGGGCCGCGTGGCGTGTCAGATCAGCAGCCACGAGCTGCTTCTGACTGAGCTGCTGTTCGAGAACATCCTGAGTCCACTGGCCCCCGAGGAGAGCGCCGCCCTGCTGTCCTGTTTGGTCTTCACACAGAACACCCAGGTGGAGCCACACATCACCCACACCCTGCAGGAGGTGAGGAGCAGCCAGCAGCTCAGAACTGCTTTTCTGGCGCAGACAAACGCCCGTATTTCCTCTTTTAGCACTTAAAACTCAACATAGATTTGATCTACCAGCTTTTTTCTGATCGTTCCTTCTCGCTGCCTCTCTCAAAGATCCTTCTCTTGTATCCGCTCACTGAGACGCAGGAAGTGCTGTCACAGCTTCTAAATTAGTCACGAGGACGTGTAGGAGGAGCAGGAGACGCCATTAGAGGCGGCGGGACACTTCTAGAGCTTTGTCTTTGTCTTTGTCATCTTCAACTTCTACATCTTTTTTATTGGATTTTTTGAAATATTTAGGGGATTCAGCAGGTGCTGGCAGTGGCCCGGCGCCTTGGAGAGCTGCAGATGGATTGTGGGATAGCGCAGACGGCCGAGGAGTTCGTGGGCCAGTTCAAGTTTGGGCTGACGGAGGTGGTGTACTGCTGGGCCAGAGGCATGGTGAGTCCCTTTAAAATGACTGGCAGCACCGCCATCGGGGCTGGGAAAGCTCCGGTTCTGGGGCCGATGAGTAGGACCCTGAGATCAGCTGAGAATCGCCGAGATTTTAACATTAGTTCTCGTTAGTCCTCCGAGCTTAGCGCACGTTGTTCAGGTTGAAACAAACTATCATTGAAAACCAAAGACAACAGATCATTTGTGCTGGAGAATGTCGGAGGGTTAAAGAGCTGAAGGTGCATCAGGCGGTGGCTGGACCGGGCGGAGATAGCGGGTCGTGAACAGATCCCACGATGGAGAACAATGCTGTTTCAGTGGGGCAACAGTCCTGCGGGGCAACAGTCCTGCGGGGCAACAGTCCTGTGGGGCAACAGTCCTGTGGGGTAGAGCTGCTGACCGTCTGCCCTTGTCTCACCCTCTTGTTGCCCCGCCCTCGCCCGCCGCAGCCTTTCGCAGAGATCGCCCAGCTCACCGACGTCCAGGAAGGCACGGTGGTGCGCTGCATCCAGCGCCTGGACGAGGTGCTGAAGGAGGTCCGGCAGGCCGCCCGCATCGTGGGAGACTCCGTCCTGGGGAGCAAGATGGAGAAGGCCTCTCTGGCCATCCGCCGGGACATCGTCTTCACCGCCTCCCTTTACACCCACTGAGGGGGGGCACCTGGGTGGAGAGGTGACAGCAGAACCCTCCATGACATGATCATTGAAGGCTGTTTACGGTTTAACCAGCAGCAGAGTAAAGGGGGGGGGGGGGGGGGGGGGGTCATTGTAATTTATTGTACAGTAATAAAATCCAAAACAACTGAAACTATGAGCGTCAGTTTTCCTTTCCTGAGCGGAACCAAAGCCTGGACAGGGACCAGGCATGAGGCGGGCTGATCAGGGCCAGCGGTTGGTCGCTTTAAGACGCTGACGCCTGTGCGTGTGCGTGTGCGTGTGCGTAAGCTCAGCAACGCTGCGCTCACGGAGCCTCGCCAGACGCACGGACAGACGCGCTGGAAGGCAAAGCTTCGGGTTTGATCATCAAAGCCGCGTTTGGAAAGATGAGAAGCTCCTGAAGATGCAGCGCGAGCGCTCGGATTAACATCGCGCACTGGTTCACTCGCGCACTCGCGCACGCGTTCACTCGTTCATCTGCCCTCGTCAGCTGGAGCTGAAACCCACCGACCTACAAGGACAGCTGAAGCCATGGCGTCGGAAAAGCACGGTGAGGACTTTGGCTGTGGAAAATTCTCGTCTTTTGAAGTGGCGACATGCGAACGTTTGGTTGGATGGGAGAGACGTCGTGTGTGATGCGCGTGCGCGGCGCTTTTATCCGCCACATCTGCAGCTCCGTGTTTTATCTGCGGTGCATCATCTGGACGGATGATGGATGATGCACCGCTGCTCCTCTTTCTTTTCCATTCTCAGCGCTGCGCACATGCCTGCGCCCGTGCGTCCTGACCAGACATCAACGTGGGCGTCTTTTGTCCGCGCACGGCTTCGCTTGCACGCGTGTTCAATAGGCTTAACAGGGAGATGTTGCGCCGAGGTTCCGCTTCAGGGCTTCGAGTCAGGATGGATTCCGGGTTCTTCCAGGCTCCGACGTGCACGTCAGCGTGCACGTCAGCGTGCACGTCAGCGTGCTGGATTTTGCTGCTGGATGTCGCAGTTCGCGTTCTAGAAACAAAAGTGCCAAAGCAAAAGTACAAGACGGAGTTGGAATGGCTGCTAAATATTAACGCCACTGGGCGCGTTCGTGCGCGTCCTCGGCCTTTACGCGCAATCTCGCGTTTCATTGTGCACATCACGACTTCAGAGGCCTTTGATCACGGCGCTGTTTGTTATGAAGGGGTGAATTCATTCATTCACACTTCCGCTCCATCAGTTTCATTGAGTTCGTAAAGACGTCAAAGCCGCCTTTAAAGCGCGATGACGTCACGCCGTCAGCGCCACTTCTGCGAACTTTAATTAATTTAATTTCTGCAACGTTCACGTGTTAAATTCCGGTTAAATTCCTGATCAAATTTACTGGTTTAGATCTCAGCTCAGGAATCCTTTGATAAAGGTTTTTCTGATTTACAGCAGATATTATCGCACTAATGTGGTGTTGAATGTTTTATTTAAGTTTCTACTTGAGCAGAATTAAGTTGGGAATCTTAAAGATTCCAAAGATTCCAAAGATTCCAAATCAGATGTTTGGTTCTTTTTTTTGTGAGGTTTTTTAATTTAGCTGAAGAATTTTGCTTCATCAAGCAGCTTCAAACATGCTGCCACGAGCTTCCACATGTGTCGCGCGCACGTTCTGAGTGGTGGTTACGTAACGCCGCGCAGGCGCCGTGCACGAGTCACAGCATCATCTTCATCTTCATCATCATCTTCATCATCATCTTCTTCATCACCCGTGCAGCTCTGCTCCCTGTCTCTCGTGTTCAGACCCTTCCGGTTCCATCAGAACCTCCTTCCAACACGGTTCCTTCAGGGTCCCAGGTCATCATGGACCACAACAGCTTCTCTTTCCTTTAAAACCAAGGGTCAGGGTCAGGATAGTGGCTCTGCCCTCTTCTAGGGTCAGGGGGTCAGGGTCAGGATAGTGGCTCTGCCCTCTTCTAGGGTCAGGGTCAGGGTCAGGATAGTGGCTCTGCCCTCTTCTAGGGTCAGGGTCAGGATAGTGGCTCTGCCTCTTCTAGGGTCGGGTCGTCAGGATAGTGGCTCTGCCATCTTCTAGGGTCAGGGTCAGGGTCAGGATAGTGGCTCTGCCCTCTTCTAGGGTCAGGGTCAGGGTCAGGATAGTGGCTCTGCCCTCTTCTAGGGTCAGGGTCAGGGTCAGGATAGTGGCTCTGCCCTCTTCTAGGGTCAGGGTCAGGATAATGGCTCTGCCCTCTTCTAGGGTCAGGGTCAGGATAGTGGCTCTGCCCTCTTTTAGGGTCAGGGTCAGGGCCAGGGTCAGGATAGTGGCTCTGCCATCTTCTAGGGTCAGGGTCAGGGCAGGGTCAGGATAGTGGCTCTGCCATCTTCTAGGGTCAGGGTCAGGGTCAGGAAGTGGCTCTGCCATCTTCTAGGGTCAGGGTCAGGATAGTGGCTCTGCCCTCTTCTAGGGTCAGGGTCAGGGTCAGGATAGTGGCTCTGCCCTCTTCTAGGGTCAGGGTCAGGATAGTGGCTCTGCCCTCTTCTAGGGTCAGGGTCAGGATAGTGGCTCTGCCTCTTCTAGGGTCAGGGTCAGGATAGTGGCTCTGCCATCTTCTAGGGTCAGGGTCAGGGTCAGGGTCAGGATAGTGGCTCATCATCCATACATGGATACCTCTGCTCTCCCATATTTAATCTTTATTTCCTTCATCATTCCAGGTCTGAATGAGGCCGGCCGTCAGCCCATGCAGCCTCCTCCGTACCTCCCGGGCCCACAGGACCTGAACCTGTCTCAGCACCCCAACATGCCCACGCTGGGAACCCAACCGGGCTACCTTCCACCCCCTCCTCCAAGCTCAGAGGGATACTTGCAGGAGACCCAGTTCCACTGTGCTCCTCTGGGAGCCCAGGGGGCCCCACAAGGCTACACAGTTCAGACGCAGGGTCCAGGAGGATCCATGCCCCACCCCCCTGTGGGGTACATCCACCCGGGGTACCCGCTCCAGCTGCAGCCCTGCACGGCCTACGTTCCCGTCTATCCCATGGCGTCGGTGAGTCCAGTTCTGTCTGTTAGCACGCAGCAGCGCCACAGCCCGACCCAAAGAGAGGAACCTTAACTCTTGGCTCCTCCGCCCCCCATTCAGGGCCAGCCCTACATGCCAGCTGGGGGGGGGCACCCGGCGATCCCCCCGGGACAAATCCATCCCATGCAAATGCCACCGAGCATTACCCTGATGGATCGGCGACCCCCGCACGACTACCTGCCCATCGCCGTGCTGACGACCGTCTGTTGCTTCTGGCCGACCGGCATCATCGCCATCATCAAAGCCGTGCAGGTGGGCACTTCCTGTCCTGGTCATTAACCCTCTAATTACCCTTTAATTACCCTTTAATTACCCTTTAATTACCCTTTGTTCTTTACTCAGCTCTTAATGAGGCTTCGTGCCTATTTTAGAGACACAGAAATTGCTTAATATTGACTAAGAATTCCAGCTGGTTCAGGTTTAATGTCCTGGACCTGGTTCAGGGTCAGGACCTGGTTCACTGATGAGGGGGGGGCGTATGAAGCCCCAGCGTGGTGCATCTCCACCTCCTGATGCCCCGTTTCCCCCCGGGACAACCAACGTGCACACGGCCCGGCTTACGTAACTGCCCCCGCCGGGGCAACGGCTGCCATGGATTTTTCCTCTCAGTTAGATTTGAGTTAAGCTGAGCTGACAAGGCCTGGACCCTCCATCCCTCCATCCCTCCATCCCTCCATCCCTCCATCATCCATCCCTCCATCCCTCCATCATCCATCCATCCCTCCATCCATCCCTCCATCATCCATCCCTCCATCCATCCCTCCATCCATCCATCCCTCCATCCATCCATCCATCCCACCATCCATCCCTCCATCATCCCTCCATCATCCA
>NC_079540.1:7162806-7196995 GCF_003711565.1 Takifugu flavidus
ATGAACTTTTGCTAGTTAATCCTGCATTTTGATGTCTTTTAATGTCTGATTCAATTCAATTCAATTCAATTCAATCTTTATTTATATGGCACTTTTCATACACTAGGTAGCACAAAGTGCCTCACAAAGGATAAAAACAACAAAGAGAAACAAGAGAATCAAGGAAAAGGACACACACACACAAACAAGCTGAGACAAGCTGAGACATGGCTGAGACATGGCTGGGCACCGAGACCTGAGGCGAAGGAGACGCCACCTTTGGAGGCCCACCAGGCCGAGGGAGGTCACGGTCCGTGACCACAGGTGGTACCTGTGGTACCTTTTCTTTGTAATCTTATATAAATATTGTTATAAATCCATGTGTTTAATCCCAGTGGGGGATTAAATGTCATAGGTAACTGGGCAGACTGACTATGGTGTAAAATAATCCCTGTAGACTAGATTCTTTAAGGTGTATAGTCAATATTGAAGGACAGAAAAGAGACATTTGACTTGGGGACGTGTGAATTAACAGTGCTTGTTCCTTGAGGACAAACTCTGCAGTTTTCAGCTTCTCTCACATTCTGCAGGTCAAGTAATCAACCAATCAGCTGCTTTGATTCCTGGTTATAACCTGCAGGTGTTCCAACCACAGAGGGCCGTAACGATTGCTGTGCTGTTGCTGTTATGGAGGTGAATTATTATCATTATAATACCATTATTACTGGTATTATTCTAATCAATAATAACGGGGGCTGGGGGGGTGGAGGAGCAGCAGGTCAGAGATAGAAGCTGCAGGACAGGAACAGAGCCAGCTGGTGTGTGAGGCTGACAGATGGTCATTTAGCCTCCTGAGGAGACTCAGCATCCCTCAGAGCGTTTAACGCGGCGCCCTCCTTCCACCGTGCCTGAGCGCAGCCTCGCCGCGTGTCCTGTGTGTCCTGCTGCTCGTGCGCTGGGTCCTGGCCTCTGTTGCAGGTTCTGCCTGCGTATGTGTGAGATAGATCTGACCTGCTGCCAGGAGGACAGACGCTCTGGCACAAATGCACCTGTAGCAAAGAGCTGATGTATCGACCTCTAAATTGAGCAGGAAAAAATAGTGCAAGTAGCACTTTTACTGCCTGCTGCCCTGGTCTAAGCAGCAACAGAGAGGCAGCAGCCGAAGCCGTCGGTGAACTCGAATTTTTAATTTGAATTTTTAAACAGGAGCTCAATCCCGCCTGTGTATCAAATCGCCGGCTTTACGGCCTTTTACTGAAGGATCTTCTTTTTGATATACTGGCACAGGCAGAAGGGGGCGGTGGTGCAGTGGTTCCTCACGGGACGCAGGCGGTGATGCGACGGTCCGGAGAGCCTCCGAGACACCAGCAGCTTCACATAAACGCTGCTGTAGGTCATCAAGAGCTGGCAGGCTTTAGTCTGCAGAGCACGGAAATCAGGCCTGAAGGAGACGTCAGGTGACACCCTGAGGTTAACCCTAACCCTGAGGTTAACCCTAACCCTGAGGTTAACCCTAACCCTGAGGTTAACCCTACCCTAACCCTGAGGTTAACCCTAACCCTGAGGTTAACCCTAACCCTGAGGTTAACCCTAACCCTAACCCTGAGGTTACCCTAACCCTTAGGTTAACCCTAACCCTAACCCTGAGGTTAACCCTAACCCTTAGGTTAACCCTAACCCTGAGGTTACCCTAACCCTTAGGTTAACCCTAACCCCAACCCTAACCCTAACCCTTAGGTTAACCCCAACCCTAACCCCAACCCTAACCCTAACCCTTAGGTTACCCCAACCCTAACCCCAACCCTAACCCTAACCCTTAGGTAACCCTAACCCTAACCCCAACCCTAACCCTAACCCTAACCCTAACCCTAACCCTAACCCTAACCCTTAGGTAACCCCAACCCTAACCCCAACCCTAACCCTAACCCTAACCCTTAGGTTAACCCCAACCCTAACCCCACCCTAACCCTAACCCTTAGGTTAACCCCAACCCTAACCCCAACCCTAACCCTAACCCCAACCCTAACCTTAGGTTAACCCCAACCCTAACCCCAACCCTAACCCTAACCCTAACCCTTAGGTTAACCCCAACCCTAACCCTAACCCCAACCCTAACCCCAGTGCCCCCCAGGTCAGGTCTTATGGTCACGCCACTGCTGATTCTATCGTTTTAACCCCGCCCACAGTGACTGCTTATTTCTGGGATGGTAAAACACAGAATTTCTCTGAACGTGACGTGAATGAACAATCCCAGCTATCTTCTAACGTTAATAATTCATTTTGCTCATATGGTGCAAGACATGAAATAAAAGCCCAAAAAAGAGGCAGTCGTATCCAAGATTTCCTCCGGCAGTGTTCCATGGTAAATAAAGGCTGCAGCAGAGGGCCTCCTCACCTGAGCAGGTAGCGATGCCTCGGGGAGGAGGCTGGTGTTGGTGGGGGTCTCCCCCGGCCTGTGGGCCTCCTGCAGCCGGCCTCACCCTCAGCCCTCAGCAGAGGCCTGTGCTCCTCCCATCCCGGCTCCACGTGGGCATCAGCGTTTCCTTCACTCACCAGCATGAGATGAGCCATTTTCCTCTTCAGTTTGTTCTGCACAAACGAGGCACTTGGAACTTAACGCAACTTAACGGGACTTAACGGAACTTAACGGAGCTTAACGGGACTTAACGGAGCTTAACGGAGCTTAACGCAACTTAACGCAACTTAACAGAACTTAACAGAACTTAACGGAGCTTAACGGAGCTTAACGGAGCTTAACGCAACTTAACGCAACTTAACAGAACTTAACAGAACTTAACGGAGCTTACGGAACTTAACGGACTTAACGGAATTTAACGGAACTTAACGGACTTAACCGGAACTTAACGGGACTTAACGGAACTTAGCGGAACTTAACGGAACTTAACGGAACTTAACGCAACTTAAACGAATTAACGCAACTTAACGCATTTAACACAACTTAACAGAACTTAACAGAACTTAACGGAACTTAACGGAACTTAACGGGACTTAACGGAACTTAACGGAACTTAACGGAACTTAACGCAACTTAACGCATTTAACGCAACTTAACAGAACTTAACAGAACTTAACGGAACTTAACGGAACTTAACGGGACTTAACGAACTTAACGGAACTTAACGGAATTTAACGGAACTTAACGGGACTTAACGGAACTTAACGGGACTTAACGAACTTAGCGGAACTTAGCGGAACTTAACGGGACTTAACGCAACTTAACGGAACTTAACGCAACTTAACGCATTTAACACAACTTAACAGAACTTACAGAACTTAACAGAACTTAACGGAACTTAACGGAACTTAACGGGACTTAACGGAACTTAAACGAACTTTAACGGAACTTAACGGAACTTAACGGGACTTAACAGAACTTAACGGAACTTAACGGCCACTATCGGCCTCTCGCCAGCGGTGCTGCTGATTTGGAGAGAGCACTTGTGTGGACGTGAGAACGATCCGTAAATGGGAGACGCAGGAGCAATGGTGGAATCCTCACCTGGACATCAGAGCTGTGCTCCTCTATGGCGTCGGTCAGTGACCTCAGACAGCGAGACATGTCCCAATACACGAAACACAACTGTGGGGAGATGAGACATCAACCAGGCAGGAACAAGCAAACACGCACGAGCCAGAGTTTGGCTTCTTCATCGTGGATCCGCCGACCTCATGCTCAACGACCTACATGTGGGACGTGGTGCAGATGTGATGAATAGAAAATGACCTGCGTGTTTCCGGTGCGGTCTCCAAAGCGTCGGCCACGCCCACCAGCAGCTTGTGTTTCACCAGCCTCTCGTTCACCTGGATTAGCCGAACATCTAAATTCATGTTGATCTGACACAAAGACAAAGGGGCCGTTGTTGAATCCGTAGGAAAAGGGGAAAATGTTTCAGACAAATCTGGAATTAGTGATCGTTAAGGCACTAATTAGCCCCGTTTGAATGGACTTTTCAGTCTCTTTATCTGCACAATCGGCAACATTAGTAACGGACACATTCATCATTTCACACAATTCAGACGCTGACAATTCCAGATAAAAGGAATTGTGGCTTTAAAAAGCATTTTCAGTCATTTTCTATCGATTTCCGGGGGTTCACTCATCCGTCTGGGTTTGTTTTTCTGTCATTGTCCCCCCCCTCCCTTCCTCTCCTCTCCCCTCCTCTCCCCTCCCCCCCTCCCTTCCTCTCCTCTCCCCTCCCCTCCTCTCCTGTCTTCTCCCCTCCCTCCCCTCCTCCCCCTCCCCTCCCCTCCTCTCCCCTCCTCTCCTCCCCTCCTCTCCCCTCCTCTCCTCTCCTCTCCTCTCCCCTCCTCTCCTCTCCTCCCCTCCCCCCCTCCTCTCCTCTCCTCCCCTCTCCTCTCCCCTCCTCTCCTCTCCCCTCCCCTCCCTCTCCCCTCCCCTCCCCTCCCCTCCTCTCTCTTTCTTCTCTCCCCTCCCCTCCCCTCCCCTCCCCTTCCCTCCTCCTCCTCTCCTCTCCTCCCCTCTCCCCTCCTCTCCTCTCCTGTCTTCTCCCCTCCCCTCCCTCCTCCTCACTCTCTCCCCTCTCCTCTCCTCTCCTCTCCCCTCCCCTCCCTCTCCCCCCTCCCCTCCTCTCCTCTCCTCCTCCCCTCCCTCTCCATCCCCTCCCCTCCTCTCCTCTCCCCTCCCCTCCCCTCCCCTCCTCTCCTTTCTTCTCCCCTTCCCCCTCCCCTCCCCTCCTCTCCTCCTCCTCGGTCCCTCCCCTCTCCCCTCCTCTCCTCTCCTCTCCTTTCTTCTCCCCTCCCCTCCCCTCCTCTCCTCTCCTCCCCTCTCCTCCCCTCTCCTCTCCTCTCTCCCTCCTCTCCTCTCTCTCCTCTCCACCTCCTCATGTCGCTCCCACTCTCCTCTCCCCTCGCCCTCCCCTCCCCTCAGCCTCTCCTCGTCCCCTCCCCTCCTCGTCGCTCTCCTCCCCTCTCCTCCGTCTCCCCTTCCCCTCCCCTCTCTCTCCCCTGCCTCTCCTTCCTCTCATCTCCTCTTCTCCTCCCCTCCTCTCCCCTCCCCTCCTCTCCTCTCCATCCCCTCGCCCTCCCCTCCTCCTCCCCTCTCCTCTCCTCTCCTCTTCCTCTCCTCCCTCCGTCCTCTCCTCTCCTCTCTCCTCTCCTCTCCTCTCTCTCCCCCCGACCTCTCCTCTCCTCCCCTCTCCTCTCCTCCCCTCCCCTCCCCTCCCCGCGCTCCTCTCCCCTCCTCTCTTCCCCTCGTTGTCCTCTCCCCTCCTCTCCTCTCCTCTTTCTCCTCTCCTCTCGCTCGTCCTCTCCTCTCCCTCTCCCTCCCCTCCTCTCCTCTCCTCTCCTCTCCTCTCCTCTCTCGTTCCTCTCCTCTCCTCTCCTCTCCTCTCTCCTCTCTCCCCCCTCCTCCTCCCCTCCCCTCCCCTCCCCTCCCCTCCCCTCCTCTCCTCTCCTGTCTTCTCCCCTCTCCTTCTCCAGGACTGAAGTAAAAGCTCAAAAACAAGTAGAATATATTCTATAAGTCTTTACATCATTGTTACTGTGGTGGAGGATGAAGATGATGGCGGTGGTGATGAAGATGGAGACCAGGCTGACACACAGACACAGAACCCAGTAATCGGTGGCACCCATGTAGAGGTGGAGGGTGGAGAACAGGGCGCACCACAGCACTACGTACAGCACCTGGGGCGTTCGACACAAACCAACGACCAGAACCAACCAGCAATTATGAGAAATTAGCTGAACTCTCGGAGGGTAAATACGCAAAAGAGGAAGACGCTCGAACATACGGGCGCCAAAATGAAGTGGAAGACAGACGAGTTAAAGACCATGTATCTCCTGACGGCAGGAGCGTCCAGAGCGGCCGTCAGTGGCTCCTCCATGTCTGTGGCGGGGATCTACAGGAGTAAATTAGAATGGGGTTTCAGTGTGTGTGTGTGTGTGTGTGTGTGTGTGTGTGTGTGTTGTGTGTGTGTGTGCGCGCGGCGCTCATGACTGACCTGGAAACCATCATTCTCCAGCCTCTCTCGGCACAACGTCAGATCAAACCTGGGATTTAGAGCAGAAAGGCTCGGCAGGGCCAAAACGCACTGACCTGAGGTCAGAGGGTCGTTTATTACATTGATACAACAGAGGAGGCAATAATGTTTCCCAGAAATAGTATAGAAATAGTCAACTATGAGCAAAGTAAGACAAACACACACACACACACACACACCACACACACACACACACACACTCAGATGATGCTAAACAGGTTCTGTGTGTATGTGGAAATATTTTCTTTCTTCTGATTTTGGTTGTTTCATAAATGTATTTTATATCAGAAAGGTAAAAAACGTGTAATGTTAGAACAAGAATCCCGACGAGAACGTGAATCATGCAAAATCAAGAGGAGGAGCAGAACTTTCTGATACCATTTGCCCAGTCGTGTGTGTTGCTGCTGCTCCGAGGCTGAAGTGTGGAGGACCTGAAGGTCCGAACATCCACCGGACTCTCCTCCACCTGCGTAGCTGCTCCCTTCTCCACCATCACCAGCTCGTCCTGCAGAGGAGACATTTCAGTTCAGACGAGGGGTCACGTGACAGTGAGCCTGAAACGCTGTTTCACAGGCGTGAAGAAAAGGCTGAATAAGCGAGAGGATTCATGTGACCCATGAAGGAACCGAGACAGAAGAGGGACCAATCACCCCCCCCCCCCCCCCCCCCCCCCCCACGCTACAGCTGGCCAACACAAGCTTCACACAACATCTCAGGGGGGTTCAAAGGTTATTGAGACCTCCAGTGCTGAGCTGTGTCCCTAGGGTGGGATCCCAATATCCCGGAGCTCAGTGTCGGAATTCAGGGACATTCCAGCTCTGCTCGAACTGCCCTGATATGATTCCTGCTCTGTTTGCGGTTCACTGACTTGGTGTTTCTGTGGGCTCCTTCTGACTGGGGAAGGTTCCAGGACCGAGGTTTCACCAGAGCCCGCGACACATTTAGCCGAGCTAAAGACGCCGAACACGGGGACGAGCCGGAGGTGTCGTGGCCGCGCAGCGTCGGAGCCACATTTCATCACGCAAGTGTGAAAACAGTCGGTTGTGCTGGCAGTCGGACCCGTCTGTTGCTCACCCGCAGACCTTCCCTCCACTTTACTCACATTTTCACTTCCTGACATCTGACATATTTCTTTCTCTTGCTTCATTTTGTGACCTGCTCTACATTCGTTTCAGCTTAAATGTGAGAAGAATGTTGCGCTCAGACTGGGGCAGCTCAGACTTTGCTGCTTTCCTTTAGAACCGAAAGCTGCACCACAGAATTTCAGCCCTTTTGACAACAACAAACGATGACAGCGGCCCAGATTTCAAACCAAATGTAACATTTCCTCACCTGTGTTTCGCATCAAGGTCCATCGTGCTGAGAAATGAGACAAAACCTTCACAGGCAGCACGATCTGCCTCAATGCCCACACGGCCGAGAGGGAGGGAGGGGGGGTAGGTTTCACACCCACGAGAAGTTCCGCAGTTTCTCTCTCTCTCTCTCTTTCTCTCTCTCTCTCACTCTTTCTCTCTCTCTCTCCCTCCCTCTCTCTCTCTCTCCCTCTCTCTCTCTCTCTTTCTCTCTCTCCCTCCCTCTCACTCTCTCTCTCTCTCTCCCTGTCTCTCTCACCCCCCCTGTCTCTCCCTCACCCCCCTCTGTGTCTCTCCCTCTCTCTCTCTCTCTCTCTCCCTCACCCCCTGTCCCCCCCTGTCTCTCTCACCCCCTCTCCCTGTCTCTCTCTCACCCCCTGTCTCTCCCTCACCCCCCTCTGTGTCTCTCCCTCTCTCTATAGCTCTCCCTCACCCCCTGTCCCCCCCTGTCTCTCTCACCCCCCCTGTCCCCCCTGTCTCTCTCCCTCTCTCTCTCTCTCTCTCCTCCCTCTCTCTCTCTCCCTCACCCCCCTCTGTGTCTCTCCCTCTCTCTCTCTCTCCCTCACCCCCCTCTGTGTCTCTCCCTCTCTCTCTCTCCCTCCCTCTCTCTCTCTCTCTCCCTCACCCCCCTCTGTGTCTCTCCCTCTCTCTCTCTCTCTCTCTCTCTCTCTCCCTCACCCCCTGTCCCCCCCTGTCTCTCTCTCCCTCACCCCCCTCTGTGTCTCTCCTCTCTCTCTCTCCCTGTCTCTCTCTCACCCCCCCTGTCCCCCCCTGTCTCCCTCACCCCCTTCCCTGTCTCCCGCCCTCTCAGTGTGTGACTTAGCTCAGCCAGGCCTCATGACTACAGGAATGTGGTTTGTGGTTGTCCGTGCAGACATTATGAAAGAGTGAAAGAGTGAATAATGTCGTGCATCACTTCATTTTTCCACATCGCCACCAGCTGACGTCTTGCGTCAGAGGTCAAAGTCTGTTTTTCTCCTGCAGCCTCAAATGTGGGCGATAAAGGATGAAGTCCACAGGCTGCTAAAACACTAACGAGGCAACAAGACCAGAGCCTCCTTCCACAGGAGATTCTCCTGTTATTCTGAGCTTTTGTAAAATGAATTCACATTCGAAAGTCAATGTTTGTGTAACTGTTTTACTAAAATCACTCATTAAAATGGCCACACTAAAGAAATGAAAGCTACACAACCTTAAAAGTGTAGTAATATCAAATATACAACAGAACATGTTGGGTTTTAGAACGATGTTGCCAGCAAAGGCGTATTAATGACATGTTGCTATTCACATTTATTGATTATTTTCCAATCGAAGTGACTTTGTAACAACAACAACACAAGGAAAGTAAGACTCCTGTATAAAACAGGCTGAAATCAAAGGACCTGGAACGCGACAAAAATCCCATAATTACGAAATCAGACGAAATCAAACAGGAAAAACTTGCGCTGCTTTTGTACTTCGGTTTAAAGTAAACTACGGAAATTGAGGCTTTTATTTTGGCGCTGTCAGCGCTCACGTGACATCCGTCCAAGTCATATGACCCTGAGAGTCTCCACAGCTGTTGACGGTGGTGTAGAGCAGAATTCCGCCTGTTTGTGTCCTTCTGTTGCTCGTTTGCTTCTCAAGCTTCTCCCCGGCCGGAGGCACCGATCATGGGGGCCGAGAGGCGGCGGGTCCCCGCTGCTCTGTGGCTGCTGCTCTGCGCTTTGGTCCCTGCGCGAGGCATCAGACCGGAACAGGTACCGGACTGGACTATTCGCAGGAGTTCGCCTCAAAAGTGTGTTCTAGCCTCCTTAAGTTGTCTTCCTCCGTCCAGATCGATCCGCTGGTGTACGAGGAGCAGCTGCTGTGGGTGAGCGGGATCGACGGGGAGGTGAACACTTACAGGATCCCGCTGATCACCTTCACCCCCCAAGGAAGCCTGCTGGCCTTCGCCGAGGCGAGGAAGGCGTCGCAGGGGGACATGGGGCAGAAGTTCATAGCGATGCGGCGGTCGACAGATAAAGGCAGGCAGAGAATGTGCAAATGAGCCGCAAACGAGCCGCAAATGAGTCGCAAATGAGTCGCAAATGAGTCGCAAATGAGTCGCAAACGAGCCGCACGGAGATCAGCGATCATGCGTTTTGCGACAGTAGTCTCGCGCCATCACTGTTTATTTGCGTTTCCGGTATTTGGAAGTTTAAATCTGTTTTAGATGAACTAATACTGGTTTAGGAAAATGTTCAGTTTAATGCAGATTCCTTTCAAATCTGTCTAAATTCTGCTGCCTTTACGGATGAAGCAACAAACGTCTTGGAAGCGCTGAGTTATTCCGACTGTCTGCAGATCCTCACCTTCCTCTTCTGGCCCTGCAGGACTCACCTGGTCCCCAACCAGCTTCATCGTGGATGACGGACTGGCTCCGGATGGCGTGAACTTGGGCTCGGTGGTGGTGGATGAGGAGAAGGCTTTGATCATCCTGATCTATAGCTTGTATTTCCACATTTCCACGTCTGCCAGCACCATGATGATTGAGAGTAAAACTGACGGACTCAGCTGGAGCGTACCCAGAAACATCTCGGGCCAGATCGGGGTCCAACCCTTCGCCCCTGGGCCTGGTTTCGGCATCCAGGTGAGCCGAGATTCGCACAACGTGTGCGTGTGACGCCATGTTGCTGCATGTTTGTGTGTGTGCACGGCAGAAACGTTACGACCCAGCTAAAGGGCGGTTGGTGGTGTGTGGCCACGGCACCTTGGAGGGAGATGGAGTCTTCTGCATCCTGAGCGACGATCACGGGCAGAGCTGGCGCGACGGCGCCGTGGTGAAGAGCATCCCCTTCAACAGGCCGAAGAGAGCACAGGACTTCAACCCCGATGAATCTCAGGTGCGATTGCTGCCACCTCTCAAAGCTTGAAGGGAGTGAGGATGAAATTTTCCTCTTAAGAATGTGGAACCAATGTTATGTGGACTCAGAACCTGGTGCTGGTCTGTGGCCCGAGGCGCCGGGGCGGTACCATCTCCTAATGAGGTCAACATGAGAGGTTTCTAACGCTTCTTTCCTCCCTCTGTGTGTCTTTGAAGCCCGTGGAGATGACAGACGGTAGCATCATAATCAATGTCCGGAACCAGAACAACTACCACTGCCGGTGTCGCATCGTGGCGCGCAGCTTCGACGGGGGGGAGACGCTCCCCGTGGAACATCTGGACTTCGACTACACGCTGGTGGATCCCGCAGTAGCAGCAGGGGCTCTGCAGAAGGACGGCGTGCTGTACTTCACGAACCCTGCGCACGAGTTCAACAGTACGTGCACGTCACTCTCTGGGGGGGGGGCAGGGCAGGCAAACGTTGAACGAATCCCGTCTCTCTCGGCAGGGGTTAACCTCACCTTACGATGGTCAACAACACACGGACGGTCCTGGGAGGACAAAACGGTCCACATATGGGCGGGGCCCAGCGGCTACTCCTCCATGACGTCGCTGGAGAGCAGCTCCATCGAGGATCAGAAGTTCATCTACATCGTCTACGAGAAGGGACACAAAGACTACGATGAGACCATCTCGTTTGTCAAGGTTCACCTGTTTGGTGGGCGGGACAGGATGTGAGAGAGGTGAGTGGGGCGTTTTAGGTGAGATTTAAAGGGAAAGCAAACCCACCAAGCGTCCCTGTAGCACCAGGATGTTCTCAGGATCACCATGAAGCTGCACATCTGCTAACATCTGCAAGCACTTAGGCTTGTCCTTGCTGAGCTGAAGCCTGCAGTGAACATTCAGCTAAACGCACTTGATTTTGACCCAAGAGGAACCATGTCTGAGCCACAGTCTGCGACCCGTTTGTGCCGAGGTCCTAGTTTAAAGGACATTCCACTCACCTCCACACAGCACTCCTCTGAGGTTTCAGTCATATTGAAATGAGCTGTTGATCTTTGTGTCGGTTCTCAATTATCCAGTTGGAAGATGTTTATTGCTTGATTCCAGAACTACTGGGCTTCTCTTGTCCAAAGGTATCCACACGTCTCCAATGAAGGAAGCCCGTTTGCTCCATTGTAGCGATCAGCTGCAGAAGCTGAGGGAACATGTGGATTTTAAAATGATCTGATCTGTAATATGTGTAATAAATGATTCCTAATGAATGTGTTCCCATTTAATCACCTGCACCAAGGTTCCTTTGATTGTTTCTGTTGGCACAAAAGCAGATTTTAATGACATTCTTAAGGAAATGTTGCTAATGGGCCAAGAAAGATCCAGTTACATTTAGGTGATGTTCCAGGTTCCAGAGGGATTCTGGCCTCATAAACAACCCACCATCTTCTGGAACCTTGTTTTTCCTCCCACGGGCCCCCACAAGAGCCTTGATTCCCATCGGAATCACAGTTTAGAAGGTGCATCCCTCAAATGCAAAGGGAGGAGACAACAGGCTGGAAGGGCTTCCTGTTACTGGTCGCTGTAGTTTGGCTGGTGTGTGGAGATTGTAGCTGTAGTTTGGCTAATGTGTGGAGATTGTAGCTGTAGTTTGGGGTGTCTGATGTGGGGGTTGTAGCTGTAGTTTGGGGTGTCTGATGTGGGGGTTGTAGCTTTAGTTTGGGGTGTCAGATGTGGGGGTTGTATCTGTAGTTTGGGGTGTCTGATGTGGGGGTTGTCGCTGTAGTTTGGGGTGTCTGATGTGGGGGTTGTCGCTGTAGTTTGGGGGTCAGATGTGGGGGTGTAGCTGTAGTTTGGGGTGTCTGATGTGGGGGGTTTAGCTGTAGTTTGGGGTGTCTGATGTGGGGGGTTTAGCTGTAGTTTGGGGTGTCTGATGTGGGGGGTTTAGCTGTAGTTTGGGGTGTCTGATGTGGGGGTGTAGCTGTAGTTTGGGGTGTCTGATGTGGGGGGTTTAGCTGTAGTTTGGGATGTCTGATGTGGGGGGTTTAGCTGTAGTTGGGGTGTCAGATGTGGGGGTGTAGCTGTAGTTTGGGGTGTCTGATGTGGGGGGTTTAGCTGTAGTTGGGATGTCTGATGTGGGGGGTTTAGCTGTAGTTTGGGGTGTCTGATGTGGGGGTTGTAGCTGTAGTTTGGGATGTCTGATGTGGGGGTTGTAGCTTTAGTTTGGGGTGTCAGATGTGGGGGTTGTAGCTGTAGTTTGGGGTGTCTGATGTGGGGGTTGTAGCTTTAGTTTGGGGTGTCAGATGTGGGGGTTGTAGCTGTAGTTTGGGGTGTCTGATGTGGGGGTTGTAGCTTTAGTTTGGGGTGTCAGATGTGGGGGTTGTAGCTGTAGTTTGGGGTGTCTGATGTGGGGGTTGTAGCTTTAGTTTGGGGTGTCAGATGTGGGGGTGTAGCTGTAGTTTGGGGTGTCTGATGTGGGGGTTGTAGCTGTAGTTTGGGGTGTCAGATGTGGGGGTTGTAGCTGTAGTTTGGGGTGTCTGATGTGGGGGTTGTAGCTGTAGTTTGAGGTGTCTGATGTGGGGGTTGTAGCTGTAGTTTGGGGTGTCAGATGTGGGCGAGTTAACTAAATAAACGTTTGCCAATTCCTTCCCAAAGCCACAAAAGCGCCTTGAGACGAGCTCTTCCCGCTCCACGTCGCACGTTGAACGGGCCTTTTCTGCTCGTCTCCCCGCTGCGCGGAGCTCTCGAGCGGCTCCATCTCAGCGTCACGCAGTAGCCGTTGACGGCTCCTACGTGACGGGTCGAGGCCACTGTTGCCATTTTATTTTCCTGGTTTCATTTATTTTTACAACAAAGGACAAGGAGTGCAAGTAAGCGGAATACTTCCTATAACCTTCTGAGCAAAGTAGCCACTAGGAGCCCCTTCAGAGCGCTCCTGTGTTGGACAGAGCAGGGATAACGTTGCTTAGCTCGCTGGCTCTTCGCTAGCAAGCTACGCCATAGCATAGCTAACCTCATTCTGCGTTTAAACGTCGAGACAAGTCGGGACAAGAGCAGGTCAGTGGCCGGGAAAATTTCATCGTTTACGTAAACATCCGACAATTACGTTATTATAGGTGCAAATCGAGAACCACTTGGCTCGACGAAGTGCTTTTTTCGGAGAGATTTTCTTCATTATTTGGAAATAGGTTGTTGTCAGCTAGTGTTGTGAGGTTGTCTCGCTCATTAGCCTAGCTTGCCTTCGTGGTTAGCCAGTATTAGTCCAGTCTGTGTGGGTTTTAATATAACGCCAGAACAATATACACCCTAACGGAAACATCACTTTATACACGTTCTTTATTCTTATTCCCGGTAGCGTTCAGTTATTAACCATACATTGTCTAATTTGAGGAAAAGGTTGGTGGAGATTCATTTTCAGCCATAATAGTGGTCGTGTAGCCGCCACCAGCACGAAATTAATTTCTTATCCGCAATCTATAATTTCCATTTTGACTGTTTAATTTGAGGGGATCGCAAATTTGAACCCGCGGCGTTTTTCACCGCTGCTCTCGGAAGGAAACATGAAAAGTTGGCTGCTCTGTGGCTCGGTCGGTCCTGGGGCCGCGCCGCCATTTTGTTCTGTTGTCCTCATCAAATCTCCCCCTGCTCGGTTCTGTGGCGGCTACAAGCGCTTCGGGACCCAAAGTGCGTAGTTTAAACACCGCCGTGCTGTCCGTGCGTGAGCCCTCGTAGTTGGAGGGGACTTGGGTCGTTATTATAAACGCAGGCTGAAACATGCACGCGCCCCCCTCCCGACATCAAAGGGCCGAGCGAGGATTACTCCGTTACAGTTACTGCCGTTAGTTCCCGGCGCGAGCTTCCCGCTATGCTGGGGATCCTTTGAAGGTGTCCGGACGGTAAACGTGCTTGCTGTGACTGCTTAGCATTAGCATTAGCATTAGCCGTGCGGGGCCCCGGGTGGTGAGAGAACGGCTCGGTTCCGGCGCTGCTGCCCCCGTTAACCCCCCCCCCACACGGGGCCGAACCCTCATCCACTCTGCTTTGGTCAGAAACAGATTCGATTGACAGAAGGTTCCGGGACCTTTTGGGTCCGGCTCGAATGTGCGAACGTTGTTCTGATTCTAGCAGGATCTGGGGGTCCGAACGGGGTGTTGTATCTGTGGGCCCATGAGGTGGTTCTGGGTGGCCGAGGAGCACCTCATCACTGGGAGCAGAACCGTCCCTGGGTTCTAGGGATGAGCCCCTTCCAGCTGAAGGGTTGCCATGGTACCGACACCACTCAGTCCAGGCCCCAGAAGAACATCGCGTGTTGCCATAGAGACCAAATTTAATCTTTTCTTGGTGTTACTGGCAGTGCTGCCTGAAATGAGGGACTCCGAGCCTGGACCAGGACCAGCACTAGGTGCTAGGACTAGGTGCTAGGACTAGGACTAGGAAGTGCTAAATGCTAGGAACAGACTTTACTAGGACTAGGGAGTGCTAAATGCTAGGACTAGCACTTGACTAGGACTAGGGAGTGCTAAATGCTAGGACTAGCACTTGACTAGGACTAGCGAGTGCTAAGTGCTAGGACTAGCACATGACTAGGACTAGGGAGTGCTAAGTGCTAGGACTAGCACATGACTAGGACTAGGGAGTGCTAAATGCTAGGACTAGCACTTGACTAGGACTAGCGAGTGCTAAGTGCTAGGACTAGCACATGACTAGACTAGGGAGTGCTAAGTGCTAGGACTAGCACATGACTAGGACTAGGGAGTGCTAAATGCTAGGACTAGCACTTGACTAGGACTAGCGAGTGCTAAGTGCTAGGACTAGCACATGACTAGGACTAGGGAGTGCTAAATGCTAGGACTAGCACATGACTAGGACTAGGGAGTGCTAAATGCTAGGACTAGGTGCTAGGAAGTACTAAATGCTAGAGTTAGAGTTGGAGGGTGGGAGGGTTAGGGTCGGAGGGTTAGGGTCGGAGGGTTAGGGTGGGAGGGTTAGAATTGGAGGGTTAGGGTCGGAGGTTTAGGGTTGGAGGGTCGAGGGTTAGGGTGGGAGGGTTAGAATTGGAGGTTTAGGGTCGAAGGTTTAGGGTGGGAGGGTTAGAATTGGAGGGTTAGGGTGGGAGGGTTAGAATTGGAGGGTTAGGGTGGGAGGGTTAGAATTGGAGGTTTAGGGTCGAAGGTTTAGGTGGGAGGGTTCGAATTGAGGGTCGGGTCGGAGGGTTAGGGTGGGAGGGTTAGAATTGGAGGGTTAGGTGGGCGGGTTAGATTGGAGGGTTAGGGTGGGAGGGTTAGAATTGGAGGGTTAGAATTGGAGGGTTAGGGTCGGGGAGGGTTGAATTGGAGGGTTAGGGTCGGAGGGTTAGGGTGGAGGGTTAGAATTGGAGGGTTAGGGTCGGAGGTTAGAATTGGAGGGTTAGGGTGGGAGGGTTAGAATTGGAGGGTTAGGGTCGGAGGGTTAGGGTCGGAGGGTTAGGGTCGGAGGGTTAGAATTGGAGGGTAGAATTGGAGGGTTAGGGTCGGAGGGTTAGGGTCGGAGGGTTAGAATTGGAGGGTTAGATTGGAGGGTTAGGGTCGGAGGGTTAGGGTGGGAGGGTTAGAATTGGAGGGTTAGGGTGGGAGGGTTAGAATTGGAGGGTTAGGGTCGGAGGGTTAGAATTGGAGGGTTGGGTGGAGGGTTAGATTGGAGGGTTAGGGTCGGAGGGTTAGAATTGGAGGGTTAGGGTGGGAGGGTTAGAATTGGAGGGTCAGGGTCGAGTTTAGGGTCGGAGGGTTAGGGTGGGAGGTTAGGTGGGAGGGTTAGAGTTGGAGGGTCGGAAGGTCGGAGGGTTAGAGTTAGGGTTTACTAGGTCCTAGGAAGTGTTGGACCTCCAACCCTAACCCTTCGGTGATGTGGTGCTGGTTTTCTGTGACCACGCCCGACCCTTCAGCCTCCGCCCCAGATCCAGGGACTGTTCCAGGTGTCAGGAGTCCTGTGGAGGTGGACGATGATCCCTAACGTGGATCTCGTGCTGTAGTTGTTCTGGTGTTGGTGGGTCGGCTGTGGCGCCACTGCTAGTCACCAAAGCCCTTGGTGGAAGGCCTCAGCAGCACCAGTAGGACGTGGCCCAACTGGTGCTGCTGGGCTCTGCCTCAGGCCCTGGCTGTGGTGGTCCTGATGCAAGCAAGACGTCTCCACATCATCAAGACCTGCTCACGTTGTCTGTGTGACGGTCTTCCAACCATGTCTCCTCTCTCCTCTCCCCTGTCCCCTCTCCTCTGTCCCCTCTCCTCTGTCCCCTCTCCCCTGTCCCCTCTCCTCTCCCCTGTCCCCTCTCCTTTCCCCTTCCTCTCCTCTCCTCTCCTCTCCTCTCCTCTCCTCTCCTCTCCTCTGTCCCCTCTCCTCTCCTGTCCCCTCTCCCCTCTCCTCTCCTCTCCCCCCTTTCCCTCTCCTCTCCCCTCTCCTTCCTCTGTCCCCTCTCCTCTGTCCCCTCTTCCCTCTCCGCTCCCTCTGTCCTCTTCTCCTCCCCTCTCTCTCTGTCTCCCCTCTCCCCTTCCCTCTCTCCTCTTCCCTCTCCCTCCCTCCTCCTCTTCTCCTCTCCCTCTCCCCTTCCCTCTCCCCTCTCCCTGTCCTCTCTCCTCTCTCCCCTCTCCCCTGTCCCCTCTCCCCTTCCCTCTCCTCCTCTCCCCTGTCCCCTCTGTCCTCTCTCCTCTCCCCTCTCCTCTGTCCCCTCTCCCCTTCCCTCTCTCCTCTCCCCTCTCCCTCTCTCCTCTCCCCTCCCCTCTCCCCTTCCCTCTCCCCTTCCCTCTCCTCTCCCCTCCCCTCTGTCCCCTCTCCTCTCTCCTCTCCCCTTCCCTCTCTCCTCTCCCCTGCTCTCTCTCCCTCTCCCCTCCCCTCCCCTCTCCCCTTCCCTCTCCCCTTCCCTCTCCTCATTCCCCTTTCCCCTCTCCCCTCTCCTCTCTCCTCCTCCCCTTCCCTCTCTCTCCTCCTCCCCTCTCTCCTCTCCCCTCTCTGTCCTCTCCCCTCTCCCTCTCTCCTCTCCCCTTCCTCTCCCCTCCCCTCTCTCCTCCTTCCCTCTCCCCTGTCCTCTCTCCCCTCTCCTCTGTCCCCCTCCTCTCCCCTCCCCTCTCTCCTCTCCCCTCTCCCGCTCTCTCCTCTCCTCCTGTCCCCTCTCCCCTCCCCTCTCCCCTCTCCCCTTCCTCTCTCCTCTCTCCTCTCCCCTCCTCTGTCCCCTCTCCCCTCCCTCGTCTCCTCTCCCTCTCCTCTCTCCTCTCCTCTCCCGCTCCCCTCCCCTCTCCCCTTCCCTCGTCTCCTCTCCCCTCTCCCCTCTCCTCTCCCCTCCCCTCTCCCCTTCCCTCTCTCCCCTTCCCTCTCCTCTCGGCCCTCTCCTCTCCCTCTCCCCGTCTCTCTCTCCCTCCGTCCCCTTCCCTCTCTCCTCTCCCCTCTCTCCTCCCCTCTCATCCTCCCCTCTCCCCTCTCCTCTCTCCTCCTCCGTCCCTCTCCCCTCTCCCCTCTCCTCTCCCGCTCCTCCCCTCACCTCTCCTCCCCTCTCTCTCTCTCTCTCCCCTCCCCCTCTTCCCTCTCCTCTCTCCTCTCCTCCTCCCCTTCCCTCTCTCCTCTCCCCTCTCTCTCGTCTCCCCTCTCCCCTCTCCCCTCCCCTCTCCCCTTCCCTCTCCCCTTCCCTCTCCTCCTCCCCTTTCCCCTCTTTCCCTCTCCTCTCTCCTCTCCCCTTCCCTCTCTCCCCTTCCCTCTCCCTCTCGCCCTCTCTCTCCTCTCCCCTCTCCCCTCTCTCTCCTCTCCCCTCTTCCCCTCTCCTCTCCCCTTCCGCCCTCTGTCCTCTCTCCTCTCTCCTCTCTCCGTCTCCCTCTTCTCCTCTCCCTCTCCCCTGTCCCCTGTCCCCTCTGTCCTCTGTCCACAGTCTCAGGGCTCACCGTACTCAATGAGCGGACAGCGCAATGTCAGAGCGCTCTGGGCAAACTGCAAAGGGGAAGGAAGGCAAAACCAAGTATGCGTCTCTCAACCTGTTTGATACATACAAAGGAAAGAGCCTTGAAACACAGAAGCCAGTTGGTGAGTGATGCATCATCTGAAGGGTCTGAGAGGTGATCTGCAGGGGGAGGCGTGTCCACCGGCCGTGTGGCTCCTGCACACACCTGGAAGGCTACCTGCCCTTCCTGCCCACCTCTCATTGGCCAGCGTTCTCCTTCCAAGCAATTCCACTATTATTTATAAGAAAATGTGCAAACTCTTAACCTGATCTGTGTCAAACTAATAAGAATAGTAAATCAAGAAGATGTTTGTGTTCCTGTTGGTGCTTTTGATAAGGTTTCCTTGGTATTTATCAGGGTTTCACTGTTCCGTACCGACCTTCTCTTGCTTCCAGTTCCTCCCCGCCATGGCCTGCAGTCTCTCGGTAAAGTTGCCTCCGCACGGCGTATGCCACCCCCAGCCAACCTGCCCAGTCTGAAGGCAGAGAACAAAGGCAACGATCCCAACGTCTTACTTGTTCCCAAAGACGGCACAGGATGGGCAAGCAAACAGGAGCAAGCAGACCCAAAGAGGTGTGTGGGCCGTCTGTGTGACCAGTGGGTTCGGGTTAGGGTTACCGTTACCCAAACCCTAACCCGAACCCGAACCCGAACCCTACTCACAACAGCTGCCATTCAACCTGCTGTGCTCTCTCTAGTACCGATCCATCATCAACACCGCAGCCGGAGTCGCAGCAGTCTTCGGCTTCACCGACTCCTGCGCCGACGCGCCCGAGAACCCCTCCCATTTCAGAGGTATTGACAACATGGCTGCTGTCTTCATTCTTCACTCATGCACGTTCTTGACATGTTGTGTATTTGAAAGGCTGTGACTCAACCTTCAACACAGGCCGCAGGGGTAAGGTCCTGGGCACAAGCCAGTGTTACACCTGGAGTACAAGGCGATGGTGAGCCCTCCCCTAGCATAACTGGTCTACACCGGTCATCGGCGCTCCTCAGAGGTCATCTCCCACCTCTGTTTGCAGGTGGAAAGGGATCAAACCAACCATCGCCATTCTCTCGCGAGGAATTTCCCACCCTGCAGGCGGCTGGCGACCAGGACAAAGCTGGCAGAGAACAGGGCACTGTAGATCAGTGGTATGGGCCCGGACCAAGCCTCCGCCCCCAGAGTGAGTGACACACAGTTGGCTGCCTTTGCTTTCACTTTTGGTACCTCCGCTCTGGGCATGTGTGGCATGTCTGTCTATTAAAACTTTAAACAACAGTTATGGAATTATATTGAGCAAAACTCAGTAAACACGGGAGATCTTAACTCTGTTTAGTTCCTCAATAGGTGGAACGCTGGCGTCACATTTAGCATCTGAGCTAACCCTAACCTCATCTGCAGATGTAACAAGTTGGCGGGATGGGGGGGGCCGAGCAATGGCACCCACCCTGTCTGGGGAGGGGGCGGCGGATGGTGGCAGTGGTGGACATCTGGTGATGGATGGGGCAGCTGGGGTACCCACTCCAAATTCTCAGTCCCATGGGCCACCTAGGATCGCTCCTGCAGGCAACCCCGTCTTGCCCCTGCCCCAACCCCCTGTGGGGCCTGGGTTCCCCCAATATCGAGGAATCATGCCTCCTTTCGTGAGTGTTCCAGCGCCTTTTTTCTCCTTTTGTTTGTAGACCAATTTAATCTTTTATATAGTCACAGGTGTATTAAAATGTTGCAATTTGCCCCAGATTTCTATGGTTGGTTTTCTCTTCTAACAAATCCACACTAAACATGAATTATGTCTCTTTTTGAAGATGTTTCCTCCCTACATGCCCTTCCCGGGTCCCTATGGCCCTCAGGGGCCTTACAGGTACCCAGCACCGGGGGAAGGACCATCTCCTAGGTAGGGCACGCTGTCAAATAGATAAACTACAAACCTTTTGCAGCCATTCGTACATTCTGATTCTTGCACGGATATTTATTTTCCTCACAGGTTTTCTCGTGGGCAGAGTGGACCTGACAGTAGGCCACAGGGTGGCACACGAGACGCATGTGGAGAGGTGCTGAAGCGTCCTTCTATCTTAAAGCAGGACGACCTGAAGGAACTGGATGAGTTGGACCATGATGGTGACGAGGGCTGGGCAGGTAAGACAGCCAATAAGGCTTCAATGGACATTCATTTTTGTATCAATGCATATAAAATTATTATTATTATTTTCACGGAAGTCATCTACAAGTAATATGTTCCTGGGATTGGCAAGGCAAAGCAGCAAATAAGTGTAACTGAAGCTATTTGAAACAGGCAGTGATTAGCTTGCTTTTCCAGGAGCTCATGAAGAAATAGACTATTCTGCTAAGCTGAAGTTCAGTGACGATGAAGGAGATGAAGAAGGGGAGGAGGAACCAACTGAAAGCAGCAACGAATCCCGGTATGAGACTAAATTTGAATTTGATACGTCAGCTGTTGAGATTTTGACAAATCTGTGTTTTGCTCTGGACCCTAGCGAGCAGCAGATGCCCCAGGATGTCCCTCCTGCTGGCTCACGCTCCCGTGCCTCCGATAGCAGTGAAGAAACTCGCCATACCTCTTCATCTAATGCTGACAAAGATCCACAACCCCCCTCCAGCAAGCCAGGTTGGCGCGGGAGGAGGAGGCAATGGCTGGCAGGGTGGACCTCCAAACTACCAGGTAGACATCCTGAAGTGCAGCCAGCATCCATCAAAGCACGCTGAAACGGGGGGAAGGAAGAGGCCAAAGCTTTTAAAGAACAACAACGCACATGTTGCTCTTGGGCAAACAAGTTACACTCAGGTTTTGAGTGTGGCTCATTGTGTTGTGGTTTACTGTGTCTGCCTGTATCTAGGGGCACAGGCCTGGATCGGGTGGTCTTCGGGAGCAGCCCTCCCCCCCCCCCGGCCCGCTCCTTGGACAAGGGCCTTACTCCTTTTCTCAACAGGTAGACCTCTGGTTGTGGGCTCATAGATAAATCATTCCAGTCATCGCCTCATTTACGGCCCTCGGCTCTCATGGGTCGGACATCTTCGGTTTTGCGTTTTGCTTCCTGAGTTTTATTACTGTTGTATAACATTTTTTCACAAGATTACAAGGATTTTATCCAGAAATAGAAAGACATGTCATTGTTTGTAACCTTGCAGGAGCGGCCCCACAGTCAAGGAGCCTCACTAATCCCGGGGAAGCCCGCCTCCACCCGAGCATCGGGGGTCCTACTCCTCCCCAGCCTGGTCTGGTGGCTCATGGGACGCAGGGAGATGACGAGGATGAAACCTGGCGTCAGCGTAGGAAGCAGTCCTCCACTGAGATTTCTGCAGCAGTAGAACGAGCCCGTCGCCGCCGTGAAGAGGAAGAACGCAGGATGGAGGAAGAAAGACGTGCAGCCTGTGCAGAGAAGCTAAAGAGGCTGGATGAGAAGCAGCAACAACAGCACGGCACCAATGTAGGAGTTGGCGGTAGCAGCAGTAAATCCCCCAGCCTGGATGGAAACTCAACTACTGCCACAGCCGGCAGCCTCAGCCCATCTGTTTCAGTCTCTTCACCCAACACCAGCCAGCCTCCATCCCCCTGTGTGGATCCTGAGGAGCCTCCACCATTTGCTGGCCAACCAACATCAAATCCTTTAGTCGGTGAACAACAGCGAGGCAGCAGTAAGAGCAGTTATGACTCCAGTGCTGGTAAATATTCCAACACCTGTTTTCAGAACCAACAGGTTTGACTGTTATGTGGGTTTTTGGTTTCTAAGACTGATCAGATCGTGTGTACGTACAGGCGACTGGTGATAGTCGCACCATTATTGTATGAGTGAGCTGGGCCTCGGGCTGGTCGCTGGCAGGCCAGAAAGTGCTTTTACTATGCATGATTTATATATGAACATGAAGGTGATTACGCATGAGGAGAAGGGAAAAAGAACACGAGTCTCGCCCGAGAAACAAGCACCCGGTAGCTCTGAGTGACATTCCATCTTAAACACATCTTGTAGTTTAATAAAAGATGTATATTTAAATGGAAGGCATTTATGTAGTAGGCCTGCTTCTTTACTTTGTGACTAAAGTGCTGTGTTTTGATGCCGATGTTGAATTCGTGAGTAAAGCCTCAACCTTTGAGCAGGCCCTCTCGTGCTCGTTGGGCTGCCACACAGTTAAACTGTCCGTTTCTAATCCAATATTACTCAATTTTTCACCAGAATTTTCAGGTGTCCTAGGAACCTGCTATAACTGTGACTTATTAGTAGCGTGTTTATTGTTTCCATAAGAATGGAAAACTCCTTTAGGAAAAACTTGCCAACCTATCGGCTCGAGACTTGGCATTAACTAGGTGTTAACTAATGTATTAACTAATGTGCTGTGCATATTAACTGTATGTATTCATAGTTCCACTGTCTAGAATTTGCTGTCTTAGGATACATTTTCAGACTTGTGCTGCATTACTGAATCCTGACCCCTAACAAGCTACTCGTCTGTCCAGAGTCCCAGCAGTGTCCTCAGCCAGCCGTGTCCCAGGCTCCACAAGCTGCCATGGACAGGCCTTTACCCGGAGAAATCAAGGACGAGACTGCGGGCTGCACTCACGGTCGCACAGGGAGCGGAAATGAAAGAGGAGTCGACCAAGTCAAGATTGAGACTGCTGGAAGTGGAGCAAGTCGTCCAGCCGGTGGTCTTCCTAACCAAGGCTACTCAAAGTACCAAAAGTCTCTTCCACCTCGATTTCAGAGGCAGCAGCAGGTACAAAGTTACGAGTCAGTTGTTTGAGTGGGTTGTGATGACTAAAGTGGCCCCACAGTATCGTTACGATTGTGTCTGGTCAAACGTGGTCCCGAGATACGATGTTTTCTCTGTAGGAGCAGCTCCTCAAACAGCAGCAGCAGTGGCAGCAGCAGCACGGCCAGTCGTCTCAGAGCCAGCTCTCCCCCCAGCCACAGGCTCCTTCAGCAGGTTCCACACCCCAGTCAGGCCCTGGACCAAAACAAGGTGGGCCACTTTACCAACCCAGCAGCATGGTTCGACCCCCACCCCTGCCAATAATTGATCCCCGCTGGATGATGATGCCCTACATGGACCCTCGCATGATGCAGGGCCGCCCACCTCCAATGGACTTCTATCCAGCCGGCATACACCCATCTGGTGAGTGTGTGTGAGCGTGTGTGTGTGTGTGCGTGTGTGAGCGTGTGTGTGTGTGAGTGCGCGTGTGTGTGTGTGAGTGCGTGTGAGCGCGTGAGTGTGTGTGAGCGCGTGTGTGAGTGAGCGCGCGTGTGTGTGTGAGAGCGCGTGTGAGTGTGTGAGTGAGCGCGTGCGCGTGTGTGTGTGTGTGTGTGTGTGTGTGTGAGCGCGTGTGTGTGTGTGTTTGTGTGTTGTGAGTGCGTGTGTGTGTGTGTGTGAGCGCGTGTGTGTGTTTGGTGTGTGTGTGAGTGCTGTGTGTGTTGAGTGTGTGGTGCGCGCGTGTGTGAGTGAGCGCGTGTGTGTGTGTGTGAGAGTGCGTGTGAGTGTGTGAGTGAGCGCGTGCGCGTGTGTGTGTGTGTGCGCGTGTGTGTGTGTGTGAGCGCGTGTGTGTGTGTTTGTGTGTGTGTGAGTGCGTGTGTGTGTGTGTGTGAGTGCGTGTGTGAGTGTGTGTGTGTGTGTGAGTCGTGTGTAGTGTGGTGTGTGTGTGTGGTGCGCGTGTGTGTGTGTGTGTGTGAGCGTGATAAAGCTGTTAGTGTCCTCGGTCCTTGTGCCGCTTCGCTCTCACCCTCATTTCTGCAGACCTCCAGCGTAATCTTCTGGCAAACCCAGTAATTAATCGATTGACCTAAACAAAGCATTAAAAATGAAAAGTTGACTTTCTGTCTGTACTTAACTTAAAATTAGATAAATGCCAGATTCTAATTTTGTAGTTGCTCGGCAACCCTATTTATTTTAAAAAGTGCTTTGCTCTGGCAGGTCTTATTGGGCGTGAGCGGTCTGATTCAGGAGGATCTGGGTCAGAACCGTTTGACAGGCAGCAGCCGCTTCCAGGGCAACCTCAGCGTGGGACTCCTCCAATGGACCCTAAGCTAGCCTGGGGGCCAGAGGTGTTCCCTGGACCTGGGGAGGGGCGGGGGCTGGCGTCGCCGCTCAGACAGAAGCAGGGAATGGACGAGGATGACGGGGCCAAAGGACCCAGGTATAACTCGGTCCACATGTAATTGTATTGCACTCATTCGTACCGTTTTATATGATTTTTTGATGCCATTTGTATTAGAAATATATAAAATTATTTGTATTTAATGATAATGGTATTGTTTCCTGTCTATTTCAGGAGTGACACACCTCCACATCGCATGCGAGAAGGTGTACTGGGACCAATACAGCAGCCTGGAACTAACAGTGGGACATCCAGTCAGACGCCACCTTTAGTTGGCACACAAGTTGGGGCACAGGGAAGCAGCCATCATACACATCACTACATGGGTGGACAGGGAAACTACAGTAACTTCCCAGACCAAAGTGCACGGATGCTCCCCCACCAACAGCAGCAGAGGCCAGCGGAGAGAGGAAACAAGCAGCATGGCTTCACCCACCAAGATGACGCTCCTAGAGGATCCCAGCAGGGCCAAATGTGGGGAGCTCCACACTCTCAGTATGATCGAAATAGTCGAGTCGACGTCCCGGCAGTTGAGAGCAGCTCTCATCTCCATCTTCATCACAGCCACCACCCTCAGCAGCCTCACTTTGCTCTTCACCCACACAAGCCAGAAAACAGTCGTGATAGGGTTGTTGAGGGGCCTGCTAAGAAGAGAGATTCTCCCCCAATACATCAACCCTCCACCTCATCCTGCTCCTCCTCCTCCTCCTCTGCAAGGGATGATGGAAATGTCAAAGTTGCTATGCATCATCATCATCATCATCATCATCATAGAGAAAATGAGCCTGGTATGGGGAAAAGTCATGGAGAAAGAGGAAGCATCAATAGCAGTCACGTTAAACAGGAGAAGGTCAGTTTCGTTACTGCAAGCCCACCTCCTAATCAACATGGCAGCCACACGCCGCCTCAGCAGCAGCAGCAGCAGCAGCAGCAGCAGCAGCAGCAGCAGCACAGCAGCAGCAGCAGCACCCCCCCCATTCTAAACCCAACCAAAGAGGTGGAAGAGAACACAAGACAGAAACTCACTGGGGCCCACGGCCTGGCAGCAGCACTAGTGGCGGCTCCTCTCACGGTAGGAGGGCCAACAGCAATGCGGGAGGGGGGAGCAACTCGTGTGGAGGGGAGGAACTCGTCACTGTCTCGGAGCACAAGCCCTCCAATCAGACAGCCGGCACCAGCAACAAGAGGGCTGGGCCCATTAAAAAACCAGTGTTGAAAGAGATGAAGAAAGATGGAGGGGAGGTGGATGAAAAGACAACTGTCGGCCTTGGTAAAGACAAAGAGCAGGATGCAGGCCAGCCCAGTTCCACCAAGCAGGATGGCTCCTCCAGCTCCCAGAACACCTCAGCACCACCTAAAGATGAATCGGCTCCCGCAGCCAAACCCAGAAATGCTGGAAAAGAAAGATTTGGGGGAGGTGGGGGAAATCGAGGGTCCAAAGATGCAGATGTCCAATCTGGATTTTCAGGGTCCTCTTCCAGGAGGGAAATGGATCGCTCCTTTGAGAGGGGCCGCAGCACTATCCATCACCATGGGCTGCCTGCCAAAGGGAGCAGAGCCAGTCGAGGACGGGGGGGAGAATTCTTTGGGCGTGGACGTGGCTACCGTGGCACCTACACATCTGCTGCTGGGCCCAGTGGTGGTGGTCGTGGAAGAATGGGGGGCAGGAGTGGCAGAGACTTTCGTTCATCTGTTGCTGGGGGCCACCAAAATGAGTCCAGGGGAGAGGGGGGCGTTGGCAGGCATGGACAAGATCGCTCACAACACAACCCAGCCAGGGCCAGAAATCGAAGTGAGACCCGGAGTGAGGGTTCGGAATATGAAGAAATCCCCAAGAGGAGAAGGGAGAGAGGGTCTGAGACTGGCAGCGACAGTGGTGCTAGTGAGCTGGGTCACTCCGACAAGGATGAGGTCCAGAAAGCCAGCACCAAAAATGGCTCCGACCATGCCATCTCAACTGGACACGTGTCATCTGCCCCACCGAGAGGTTCCCAGGCCCGGGTCTTCACGCCCAGAGGTGTACCTTCTAGAAGAGGAAGGGGTGGGGGCAATGGGGGAGGGAACATCTACCGTGGCGGCTGCAATGTCGGGGGAACACCTGGACCGCTCAGAGTGGGTCCTGCTTCGGCCTCGCACGGTGGGCCCTCCAGGTCCTCGGCCTCAGGTCGAAAGCAGCAAAGCCCCCCTCAACATCCGGGGCCCAAAGACACGGGCAAAGGAGCCAACGGGGGAGAGAAGAAGGACAAGATGGGTGACGTCAGCCAAGCCCAGAGCCACGCCCCCAAGCCCCCCCAGCCGTCTCTGGCTGCTACAACAGCCGCCACTTTAGGCTCTGCTGAAAATGGAGCATTGTAGCCCAGCAGGGCGGGCCCAGCAACCATGCCTCGACCCCCGGGGGGCCCAACGTGCTGCCGCTGCCCACCCCCCGCGGCTTTGAGCGACCGCCCCGCCGTCGCCGTCATGGCCGCTCCCAGCATCAGCAAGACAAGCCGCCCCGCTTTCGCAGGCTGAAGGAGAGGAGAATGCAGCCCGCATTAATGGGGGCGTGGGGGTGATTGGGGGAGGAAGGCCCTCCTCCCCCTCGGGGCACTCGTTCAGGAGAGTAATGGAGCGCCCCTCGGTGCCACCGTGACCGGCAATACACAAAATAACACGGTTACTAGCAACAGCAGTGGCGGTGGGCACCTCAGCCATTCGAACAGCCACCCTCACCACTACAACAACCAAGGCATAGCTGCCCCCCCCCAGCACCACCACAGCCATGGAGCAAAGTCCCCCGACTTCACTAACCAGAACTCAGACCAAGCCAACGAAGAGTGGGAGACCGCCTCGGAAAGCAGCGACTTCACAGAGTTCCGAGATAGAGAGGGTGGAGGGGGAGGAAAACCATATTCATCTCATCACCCCCACCACCTGGGACGGGGAGGGGGGGGTAGCGGAAGTATGGGAGAGCGGGAGATGGCGGGAAAAGAGCCCTCCACTAATAAAAGGAGTTTCTCAAGCCAGCGTCCTGGTATGGAGCGCCAGAACCGTCGGGTCAATCCTGGAGGAGGAAGAGGCCCCAGAGGCCCACCTGGCAGTGGCTCGGGGGGGGGCAGTAATGGAGGAGGCAATCGTGGGGAGAAACGGGTCAACATGCCTTCCCCCAAAAATAGGAAATGATTGGACAGAACGCCACTGGCATCGGAACGGCCCCTCAGACGAATCGGAATCTCCTGGGTGGAGTGGCTGCTGTTGCCATGGCGCTCAGATGTTGGCGTGTTGTACAGTGTGTGCTGTTCCCTTTGAGTCCCCCCATCATGGTTCCATCCCCCGTCCGTTGGTGTGCGTTTCTCCGTGGTTCCTCCACCCTCCAGGAGAGGCTCCGCCCCGTTGGGTCTGAGCGCAGGCGTCCACACATAGAAGCACAACACAGGCAGCACATGGAAACGCTAGATTTCTTTGGCAGAACTAGATTGATGGGCTCCTTTTATATCCTGTCTGTTTCTACCACACTTTGGCCTTGGGTGAAATGTCTGGTGCAGAACTGCACGTGTCCTCCGCAGGGACGAGTGCAGCTTTATCTTTTAACATGAACAATGTAAAGTGAGAGTCTGCTTCCTTTCTGTCCCTAACCTTTCTGCTTCGCTGTCATCAGTCATTTCCTGTTACATTTGGGGCTTCGTTAGTCAACTGTGGGATTGGGAAGCTTCCTTGGGCTCGAGTATCAACGGGGCTGCTCTTCGCTCCTCAGGAGTTTCCCCTTCAACCCACTCTGACATTTTACTAGAATTTGTTGATATTTTTGTTGGGGGGGCCCTCCCTCCCCAACGTCATTATATCTTTTGGCAGTTATCCTGAGATCAGTAGTTTTCCTCTTGGACTTTTGTTTACCCTATAAAGACTGTCATCATAGCTTGTTGGCTTTATTTTAACAACCATTATTTCCTCAGTGACTTCCATTTGTATGGAATAAAAATGTAGGATGGATGGAAAAATGGCAGAACTTGTCCGTGCTTCAGTCGGTGCTTAGTTCTGTTAACACTCCTCGTACGGCGCCGTTTGACTTCCTTTGGTCTTTGTTTTCTTTGGGCGAGTGAAGCAAACGGGATGAGAACGGAGCGCTGCCCCGGCCTTCTGCTCTGACTCTTCCCTTGGCTCCTCACGTCAAGAAGGACTTTAAAATCCAGAGCTTGTCCGGGGACGTGGGCCTGACTGGTCTGGGGGCACCGTGGGGGGGGCACCTTGGGGAGTCTGGACGGTGCCGAAGCCTCGTGCACGTCGCCATCTGCAGGGGACACGGTCCGAGGCGGCTCCCAGCAGATGGTGGCGAGCCCTGGAAACCCTGGACCGATGTAGGGATGCCCTCAAACATGGGCGGCATCATACATGAGAGACATCACAGTGGCACCGTCCGCTGCCCCCCCACTCACCCATTCACCCATTCACCCGCTCATTCACTGCTGTAAGTTGGGGTCGTTTGTTTACTGACCGGTGTGAAGATCGTCTCGGGGATGTTGTGAGTAGGGCATTTGATGATTCTTATTTTTGTAATGTGTAAGTGTGTGGCATGTGTGTGTTTCCAGGTGTCTGTAATAACGGGGGGGGGAGGGGGGCGGTTCACATGAATGGCGAGCACCTTCTGCCTTGTTTGCCCACATGGTTCAGCTAATGTTCCCTAGCAAGACAGTTGTGTCGCTTCCATGCATCAGACATATATACATTCAAATGTGTGTATATGCTCCTCGAACGTTCCGTCTCATGTAAACAGGATCAGCAGGCAAGCGAAGCTGGATGTCTTTCTCTGCCCCCCCACTGACTCCTAAGCATGGACAAGCACCCATGGGTGTCGCTTGCCTTGTCTCTTACTGGTTTCAACCTTGTACACACAACACTGGCTCGGAGAGTGCTTCATCTTTCCTTAACTCCTAATGTTAATGTGCGCATTACTTCACGTACCCATGTTAAAAAGAAACGTAGTGTATTCCAGAAAAAAACTTAAAGATTGTACTATGTTTAAGGTACCTGGAGTGATTCAAGCTGTTATAACAATTATGGTTTTATTAATGGAACCATAATATACACACATGTATGTATATTGGTATGTATCTAAGTTTTGTCTGCCCCAACTTACATTCCCACAAACAAATGCCATTTTAGTTCAAGGGAGCAATGTACAAGCAGAGAAGTGTCTTATTATAATAAAGTTATACAGAGAAGGCAAAGTTAAATAAACTACTTTTGATTTAATTCAACCTTTATTTGTATGTGTCTGAATTATTTTTTGGAGTAGGAAAAAGGTTTAGTTTAGTTACCAACTAAAGAGTTGGATTATAATAATTGATGTTCAGGTTTGACCCATGTTTTCCAGCCTTTCAGTTTACAATATACTGGGAATACTACATTTGTGTGTGTATTGGAATACTTTGTGTTGTCGTTTCAACATCTCTTAAATATAATTATGTCACTTTCCTTTCCTCCTTCTTAATCTTCCAAAACGCTTGCGGGCCGCGATTCTTGTACGTGCCGCCAGCAGGGGGCGGTAGTGAGCAGCGGAGGGTTACTGCGACTCACTGCCGCCAGCAGAGGGCGGTAAAGAGCCGCGGAGGGTTACTGAGACTCACTGCCGCCAGCAGGGGGCGGTAAGAGCCGCGGAGCGTTACGGAGACTCACTGCCGCCTAGCAGGGGGCGGTAGCGAGCCGCGGAGGGTTACTGAGACTCACTGCTCGCCAGCGGGGGCGGTAGCGAGCCGCGGAGCGTTACGGAGACTCACTGCCGCCAGCAGCTGGGGCGGGTGTAGCGAGCCGCGGAGGGTTACTGAGACTCACTGCGCCAGCAGGGGGCGGTAGCGAGCCACGGAGAGTTACTGAGACTCACTGCCGCCAGCAGGGGGCGGTAAAGAGCCGCGGAGGGTTACTGCGACTCACTGCCGCCAGCAGGGGGCGGTAGCGAGCCGCGGAGCGTTAACGGAGACACTCCTGGTAAACAGCAAGAAAACCCGTCTTTGATCCTGTTTTTCGGGGGTGGTGTCCATTTTATTTACACCAGTGGATTTGCAAGAGATTCTCTCGTATTCAGGCGGCTGCATTAAGAACCAGTAAGTTGCGGGATATCACATCCTGACCAAGTGTCACGTGTTCTCGGACAGGCTGCGGACGCTGCGGACGCACCGATCTGTTCGGCGAGGCCTGTTTCTAATTATGCGCCATTTCTGTCACGTCCCGGCTGCTAAGTGCAGCGAGCTAATTGTGATTACATTTACAAATGAACGTCAACAGTGAATATTCGAAGTAATTAGTGCCGAGTTAACCGTTGCGTACATAAAGTATAAATGAGTTTGAGGCTATAGCATCACTGTACCGACGTTTTTAGTGTGGTTTGAGGCGATGCTAGCGGCTAGCTAGCTAGCTAGCCCGGCTCCCAGACGCACGCTAGATGCTTCATTTGTGGTCCGTTTCTCTTTTAAAGGTCTTGAACGATGAGCAGTTCAGAGGAAGTTTCGTGGATCTCCTGGTTCTGCGGATTGAGGGGCAACGAGTTTTTCTGTGAAGTAAGAGGTCCAATTCTTTCATACTGTGAATGAACCCGGTCTAGCAGAGCAACTGGTCCGGTGGTACATTTAGTTTCTAAGCCCTTCAGAACCATCTGGACCCAAATGCTCCCATCTTTGCTGCTGGACATCAGATCCAAGTTCGGGACTTTGTGGGGGAAAAGAACTATTACATGACGGGACCGAGGATTTATATGCAAGATGATGTTTTCAAAAGTTGAATTTTATTGATTGATTGTTCCATGATATTGGCCTTTAAACACTATTTTGATCTTATTTCTGTTGCTATGAAGCATCTTTAGTTGTGGAGGTTTGTGCACGTTTAGCGGCTCCAGCAAGACTGATCATGTTTTTCCATCTGAATTCCCTCACATAAAGGTTGATGAGGACTACATTCAAGACAAATTTAACCTGACCGGACTAAACGAGCAGGTCCCCCACTATCGACAAGCCCTCGACATGATCCTGGACCTTGAACCAGGTCTGTATGGTTCTGGAGCACAAGTGCAAATTACACCTGCCAAGAACTATTTCAAACATCCAGAGAATTTCTTCTAAAACGGGTTCTGAGCGCGAGACATGGGATTATATGTTGACGTGTGTCCTCAGTGGGACATGAACAGGCGTGACGAGAGGAACCATCGTGTTATTACATCATTATTACCTCATTATTACCTCATTATTACCTCAGATCCCTCGAACAAAAGCTGCTGTTTTCAGTGTTTCATTGTTTCCTGTTTGCAGATGAGGAGTTGGAAGACAACCCCAACCAGAGCGACCTGATCGAGCAGGCGGCCGAGATGTTGTATGGTCTGATCCACGCACGCTACATCCTCACCAACCGAGGCATCGCACAAATGGTGCCGCTCCTTCCATCAGCCGTTAACCGTGGGGGGTCCGCTTTATATCAAAGGGGATTTTGAGTGCTGTCATCTCAATGCATGATGGGTCGGGGGTTCGGGTCAGAGGATGGAGACGAGGCTTCAGCCTCCCTCAACTGGAACCATTGTTGTGATCTCACTGTTGCTTTTAGCTGTAAATAACAGCAACTTTCTGATTTATCATTCGCAGTTGGAGAAATACCAACAAGGGGATTTTGGTTATTGCCCCCGGGTCTATTGTGAAAACCAGCACATGCTTCCTATCGGTGAGTCTAAAGCACCACCAACACAGAGCCGAGACGTGCTGGACCCAGCAGCACCACTGCTGGACCCAGAACTGCTGGACCCAGCAGTGGAGGGACCAGAACCAAAGTGCTGCAGGTTTTCTGAACGGTGGCTGTTTCCAGGCCTGTCTGACATCCCAGGAGAGGCCATGGTGAAGCTGTACTGCCCTAAATGTATGGACGTCTACACGCCCAAGTCCTCCAGGCATCACCACACCGATGGAGCCTATTTTGGCACCGGTTTCCCACACATGCTCTTCATGGTTCACCCAGAGTACAGATCCAAGAGGCCCGCCAATCAGTTTGTCCCAAGGTTTGTGCCCCCCCCCCTCGGGAGGCTCCAGTGTGCTTAGCATCTTAGCATCTGCTTAGCATCTTAGCCAGCATCTTAGCATCTGCTTAGCATCTTAGCCAGCATCTTAGCATCTGCTTAGCATCTTAGCCAGCATCTTAGCATCTTAGCATCTGCTTAGCATCTTAGCCAGCATCTTAGCATCTGCTTAGCATCTTAGCATCTGCTTAGCATCTTAGCAGCTGCTTAGCATCTTAGCCAGCTGCTTAGCATCTTAGCCAGCATCTTAGCAGCTGCTTAGCATCTTAGCCAGCTGCTTAGCATCTTAGCCAGCATCTTAGCATCTGCTTAGCATCTTAGCATCGGCCCTTTACTGAAGTTGCAGCTTGTTGGTGCAGCCCTTGAAGACTTGTCACGTCTCTGCCTTGGCAGGTTGTACGGGTTCAAGATCCACCCCATGGCCTACCAGCTGCAGCTGCAGGCAGCCTCCAGCTTCAAGAGCCCCGTCAAGGCCATTCGCTAGAGCGCGCGAGCCCAGGAGGAGCAGACGTGCTGCGAAATAGAAAATAAGAATTATTGTGAGAAGGGACAGGGTCGCCTGCATGTACCAGTGCTTCTCAGATGTCCCCTTTCTTCCCTCAAGACTGTATTATTTTGCTTTAGTGTATGGTAAAGAAACCAAGTAAAGATTTTTGAGTATGAGCCAAACAGAGATGCACAGCCATGAATTACTGACACACATCAACATATATGACACACGCGAGCACACGGGACCTCCGTGGATGTGCCCCCACTCATCGGTGCCACGGGCAGGAGCTGCAGGTCAAAGGTCAGGTGGTGTCGCTGGTGAGAAGATGGACTGTTGGACATGTGCCGCTCTGTTCTGCTCCGCTCTGTTCTGTTGCTCCGCTGTTGGCACCATCTGCCCCAGAAAGGAGCCCTTTCTGCCCCCTCTGTCGCTGGGATGTTCCGGTGGTAAGATGAGCCCCCCCCCCCCCTGGGCAGCTGTGTAGAAATAAACTCCCGTAGTTTGTTCCGTTCGGGTCGATGAGGAATTTAGGCAGTCTGATCCGCACTGGTGCTGCTGGTCGTCCTTTATGTCCCCATTTAACCAGGAATCCTCATCATGTTGGTCACTTTTGGGTCGGGCCATGTCTGAAACACTTCTGTGCGGCTGGAGCAGATATTTTTGGATTTTGTGATAGAAGAGAAGGTGTATTTAAGTGTCTGGATTTAACTCGTGTGGTTCAGTTTTGTTTTTGTCTTTGGGGGGGGGGCAGCTTCAGAATTCTCAATAAACATCTTTTCATACTGACTCGGTTCTGAACCTGCAGTTTGGATCTCTGCCTCTGGGGGTCGCCAGAGAGCCTGGTGGAGGCGCGCTTCCTTCCGACAGTTGCGCGTTCACGATAGTCGGAACTCCCGTGTTTCCCAGTGCTGTTAATGGGAAGACTGGTCCGGCTGGGCTGGTGCTGCTGCTGGAATCTGCGCGTGTCAGAGTCGGTGGGGACACAACGAGCCTTCCGACGTGCACGAGAGGCGCGGTCATGTGAAGAGCTGCTGCCCCTTTATTACTTAATGAGTTGCTTAATTAACCAAGCGCCTGAGACACGGGGGTGGAGCTGCACGGTTGTCAGCGGTGTCCCCACGTGACTGTTGCGTGTCAACCCGCAGGCAGCAGACGGGAGCTCGTGCGTGACTCAGGAACTCCGGACCCGCCCCCGTTCCCTCCCCAGCTGAAGAGAGACCAGTCAAACAGCCCGGTGCAGCTCCAGAGGACCCCTGGGGCTGGGGGCCACAGGGAGCTCCCCCCCTTCACCCTTCACCCCTCCCCCCACCTCCCTCCCTCTCCCCCCCCACCTCCCTCTCTCCCCACCCGCCTCCCCGCCCCCCCTCTCCTATTTCCTAACGATCTCTCCCAACATGGGGGCTGATGGAGCCACAAAAGCTTCGTCCTCATTCCTC
>NC_079540.1:8512095-8682095 GCF_003711565.1 Takifugu flavidus
ACAGACAGGAATATTATTCCAGAGCAAATAAACTTAAACTTTCTGTCAAAATTATACAAGTTAGACATAAGAACATGCTGCAAAACCCACTGAAAACAAATGAAGGGCACGCGTCCCTGGAACTGAAGGTTTAGGACGCTGAGATGAGCGGTTAACGCTCCCAAAAATCTGTGGCGTCTTTTGCTCTCCTGTCCTTGTCAGGTCTGATTATTTCAATGATCTGATTAATTATTGGATTAATATAGAGGGAAAAAGCAGCAGATCAGACAGATTTGGGTTCCTTGTGTTAACGCTGCATTAGTGGGGCGATTACAGGAACTCGGTATGGTTTTGCCCTGCTTGACAACAGAGGAAGTGGTTTCTTTGGCTGTATCCAAGGGCGAGAGTCTAAAACCAAGAGACGCCTCCAGAAACGTCCCTGTAGAAAAGCCGGGAACCTTCCTAATCTGGGACGTCAGATTGGTGGACGCACTCTTCTCCCAGTCAGATGATCTCCAGGGAGGCCATGGATCATCTTTATTGGTGAATATCCGTCAGAGCAGACGTAATCCCGGTTAAACGCACCATTTCGGCGAGTCTCCCCCCTCTCATCCTACGTCATAATCTTGTTCCTTGCCTGAATCATCAGCTGGGCTTCACGCTGACAGAGATGGACGACGGAGTCACATTTGAACCTGGAAGCAACCGACTCCTTTGGCTCCACCAAAGTGTTTCATTTCCACTTTGTAGTGAAGCGTTTTTCCCCTCATCAGGCGCCGCTTCCGTTGCAAACAGCTGATTGAATTAAACCCTGAGAGCTGGATTCTTTATGGAGCCAGAGGCTGGAAATCTGGTGATCAGGCCCCTTCTAAGCCTTCTGAATTCCAGGGAAGGTTTGAATCCCCGTCACATGAAACGCATGTGAGCGTGGGGGGAGGGGGGGGGGGTGAAGTAAAGGGTGGGGGGGGGTAAAGCCTGATGCCAGTGTGATGTTTAAGGACTGAATGTGTGTGTTAGCTGGAGACGGTTGTTAGTGAGCACGTGATCGACCCCCGGAGGCTTCGTGTGCAACCCTGAAAGAGGAACAGGGAGTTTTCGGCTCTCAGGAGTGTTTGTGGGATGGGGTCACCGAGTTGTGACAGAAGAGCGTTGTCATGGAAACGTGTCGGCCACTGTGCTTAAACTGTCGTAACCGTTCAGGCTTTCGGCCTTTGTGCTAAATATGCAACAGGCCCCGTCTGAACAGCTCACTCACCCTGTCTGTCTGTGGCTCTGGGCAGATCCTCGGTGGGCAGCGCGCTCCCTCGGAGGCGCTGCTGCGCGTACATCACGATAGGAATGATCTGCATCTTCATCGGTGTGGGATTAACAGTAAGTATCTGTCACACCAACATCACAAACATGATGAGACGTGTCCCCGTTTCTTATTCTAATAGGCAGCCAAGGTTATCAAAGGTCACATGTAGGTCACATGAAGATCAGGGTTGATCACCTAGACGGAATTATCACTCTAGATCGTTAAAAATGCCTTTCACACGTGCGCTGGAGTCCAGGCTTTCTCAGGATTCCATGAGACGTGTGTGCACAGTAAAGGGATGGATTTGTGACGTGTATTCTTGTTGATTTGGGACCGTCGGGATCCATGTGTGTGTCTCTGTGACAATCACCTCACTTTACATGACATATAAATACTGAGAAGCTTTCCAGATTAAGTTTGCTATCATTGCTAGTTGCTACATTGTTTTGTTGATATTGTTTATAATTTGGGATGAAAAATAAAACAGTAAAAATAAAAAATTCACCATAAAGGACTTAAAACAGTGAAGAGCAGCAGAGGTATTTACTAGTCAAGATGTCAATTTTAGGAATAGATAAATATATTTTAATACTACAGATAAAACATTAGAAGAAACATTGCTTGCTTAACTGAAACATGATCCTCGTTAATGAATGTGTGAACAAAGCTGTTCCTGACCCTGACCCTGACCCTGACCCTCACCCTGACCCTGACCCTGACCCTGACCCTGACCCTGACAGGTTGGTACTCGGGGATTCGCGAGTCGCTACAACGCCACCTATGTGTCGTGGGCCGTCGCCTACCTGCTGGGCCTCATCTGCCTGATCCGGGCCTGCTACTGGGGCGCCATCAAAGTCAGCTACCCGGAGAACAGCTTCGCCTAGAGCAGCGCAGCTGGACGAACCGACCACTGTCCCAGAATTCTTTTTTTTTTTGTTTGTTTTTTTCCGTCATTTTCAGGCCTGTCGTGTCTCGGAACATCTGCGCGTCTGGAGAGAAGAAGAAGAAGAAGAATGTTGCCTCGCTGCGAAATCAGCTGCACCTGGTCCACAGCGGCTCAGATCCTGACCTGATTCTGCGAACAGACGGATCAGAGCGTCGTAACGAACGCCCAAATTGGCTGAAATGGAAAATAAGGAAACGGGTCAGTTTTTGCGGGCGGTTTGAGCGTCTTGGTTGCTGCCCAGTTTATTCACCCCCCACCAGACCAAAACCAGACAAATCTGTAGGAACCGTTGGTCCATTGCTACAATTATGCAATTGGATGTGTTTTGCTGCTAGTTCAACTCCAGCTACCGACACCATGCTGTGCGCGTCAGTTATACTTCCTGTACTGTTGTATTTGAACTCCTGAAAATATCATTTTATAAAGAATAAACCCTCCTCACATACCCATGTGTGCCGGCCTTGCTGCCCAGCGTTAGCCAGGAGGAATCGGATCAACGAGCTTTTCGAATCACTCGGTTCAGCCCTTTTACGGACGTTGCTCGGAACCCTTCTCTCACAATCCTCCTGTCATATCTTACTGTGGTTTCACCGGTTTCTCATTAGTGGATAATGAAGGTTCACGTCTGCATGATGACCGAGGAGGCGCTCGTTGAGCTGGAACTTGAAGCCTTCATCTTCGTCCTCTTGGCTCATGTCAGCTGCTCCCCGACCTCCTGTGGACTTTGTACTCGTTAGCATATTGCTATAGACTCTCTTAACACACTGATCAGTGGGCAAAGTCGCTAATTCTAACCTTTGTTTTGAATGTGATGTCAATGATGATAATGAAAATGTTGGAAAAAAAAATTGTACATAGATAAAAAAAAAAAAATGCATATTTGAAAGCCAGTAGTGAGACACAGGAGGAGCAAAGATGGTTTGTGGGTATTTTTAAAATGATAATTTATCAATAAAATGCAAATGAACTGCCTACATTATTCAGTTTGCTTTTGGGTTGTGATGTTGGACAAAAGGGTCCAAAGTCTCATCACTCGTGTAGGTGAAGACGATGAATGAAAGAGCTTTTATTGCCAAATAAATAAAACATTTTCAAATATATACGTGCTGCATCTTCAACCTCGTTTTTAAAAATAGGTTAGGGTTAGTAGTCTTTCAGAGTGGCGAATCTTTCCTCTAATCTTAGAAAAGATCACCAAAGAACTCTTTTGTTGAGATTGTGTTTCATATTTGGCTTTGTTGTCCAGCTCAAGATAAACAGAAATCAACCAGATTCATCTTTTGACATGTTGTCTTTGTGCTATTAACAATAGCTCAATTTACAAATCATTATGACTCATGTTACAGATAATTTGTTCCACCCGAAATGACTTTTATCTTCTGTATCACCAGATGACCACGAGGGGGCGACAGTGAGCTGTAGGCCGCGTCTGAGCGCACACACTCGGTTTGGGGGGAAATTACACTCAAAATGACAGAAAATATACACAAACTAAAAAAACAGCTGAACAAATATCGTCAAGACACTGTTGATTCTGTGTTCTAACATAATTTCCACCAGACAACACGACAATAAAAGCTAAGCACACTGTACGCAACAATAAAATATTTATTTATGTCAACATGTCAGGAGAATTTGATCTTCCTTTGATACATTAAATACAGAAACAACAGAGTAATGTTTTAATGAGCTCCCCGGGGCTGCTACAGGTGGTACGTCTACATCTCTCCTACACACACGTGCGGCACGCTTCAGCTCTCGTGAGCTGCCGATGATTTCACATCAAACGCAGATGATGTCACATCATCAGAGGGGACCTTGTCTGACGAGGTCACTGTTTTGTTTTTTTCTTTTTATGGCGTCAGAAAGTCTCCGGGTGAAAAGAAACACGCACGCACGCACAGGCTATTTCAGCTACCACCTTACTATGAAGGAACATGGAGGTTGTAACTTCGATACTAATCACCATGACTTCACAAGTGTTGTTGCCTTTATGTTTGTGTGAGGGCTTGCTGAGGTGTCGCCAGGTGGCTGTTGGCTCTCTGCGGCCATCAGTGATGACCGGCGAAGGGAGCTGGCCCACTCTCAGTTATTGTTGAGGACCCACCATGAGGCTGCGGAGGAAACACAGATGCTCAGATGCTTTACTTGTGAGCAGCTGTGAGCAGCTTACACGGGAGCTTGAGAATGACAAATCTTTTAAAGGGTATAAAAGAAGAAACCAGATGGTTTGTGTTCTCACCTGGAACCAGCATGGTGGTGATGATCTCAGGGGTCTCCAGGAAGTCCACGTTCCCCCTCTGGAAGGTCTTACTGTAGTTGGTCTGCAGGTGGCTGTGCACGAGTTAGATTTAAAGGTTATTTCTCTCTGAAAACCAGCAAAAACTTGTCATGAAGTAATGTTTCACGAGACTCTCAGTGGGGGATCTTCTAGGATGCATTAAAGCATCTAAGAAATAAACTTCACAAAGAAAATGAATTAGTGAGTGAGTGTGAGCGAGCAGATGTGATACCAAAAACAATCTGTTAATTAATGATCTGATGGATTATTATTCCCCTCTATGCTCTCAGATGTGCTACTTAAACTCTTTGTCCCACTGAGTTCGAGCTGAGCTGAGAAGATCTGGGCCAAGAAGACGTACTTCTTCCAAACGTTGTTGTGCTCCCAGAATTCGTAGAGGATGAAGCGTGATTCATTCGCCAGCCGCTGCACCGAGATGCTGCCAAAACACAGAAACAAATACAGAGAGACGGAGGGACAAGTCATGCACTCTGTAATTAGACAACATGGCCCCTGGCACTGCCTCATGCCCTAAAAACTGAGGTTTTAAAAACAATTTGAACTTAAAAATAATTAACGAACACTAACTCGACTCCCCTGAAGCTAGACTTTTATCGTTATGGCATCCTCAGGGCTGCGGGAGAAAGAAATATACAAATAAGGATGCAAAACCGAGACTAATTAACAAAAGACACCCCCGTTTGAAGCCCCGACGTGAAAGATTCAGTGGCATCAAGGCGCAAGAATACAGGCTGCAGTCGGAATTTTAAAGCATCTTTAGAGTAAAACCCTCAGTAGTCCTCTGGTTTAAGTATAACACAAACATAATTATACTAAATAGCTCCCCATCATGAGCTTCAAATAGGATAGAATAAAGACACGGCAGCAATAATCGGCTGAGTCTGCAGTTTTCCTGGCTAATCTGCCTCAAACAGAGTAACACGACACAGCAGCAACCACGAACTGACTGTAGGCATCCAGTCTGGGCGCAGGCGCAGTCCATGTACTGTCTGAGGGCCGCCCGGAACTCCTCCAGCTCCTCGTCCAGCACGGCGAGCTGCCGCTGGACGATCAGGATGTGCTGCGGAGGCAGATACGAAGTCGTGATTAGCTGAGGCTTCCAGAACCCTCAGCTGGTCCACAGATACCAACACGGAGGCCGTTCTGGTGATGACCGGGAGGGGGAAACGCAGCAGTTCAAAGAGTCTCTGCGAATGAATATCAGCGTTGATTGGGATTAAGAATTAAGATGTGGGAGGATAAAAGTGTCTGGGTGTTTGCTGACAATAAACGAACGAGATCCAACAAGAGAAATTCCGCCCATCACTTCCTGCGGCTGATGGGGAATTTGTCGACGGAGGCGGCAGGCTGATGGGAACAGGGAGTGAATGTTCAACATGTTAGCCTGAGGACCGCCTGTCTTAGGGTGTGTGTGTGTGTGTGTGTGTGACAGAGAGAGAGAGAGACGCCTCAGGACTCAGTGGCTAATTTAAGAGTCCCACCATCACACACGCACGCAGGCGCGCGCACGCAGGATGTCGCCATCGCAGCAGATCAGTTATCCCAACAACACGTTGGTTCTCAGTGACACATCAATTACATCTTGATCCATTCACGCGGCAGCCGACACGTTTGCAATATTCAGCTGCTCGGGACGCCAAGATGCTAATTCAACGCCTCCCTGTTTCCTGCCGCACCTGTAAAGAGACTCGGTGATGAATCAACTCTGTCCCGAGCCGCTCCCTTCACCTGTACATCCAGATTCTGATTGATCTTAAAGGAGTTAAAGTTCCTCACGCCTACTTAAGCAGCCTCGGGCAGAAGGAGACGTGTTGCTCAGAGCTCCTCCAGAGGAGCCCCGTGTTAGAGATGAAAGAGAATATTTAAACAGTTGTTATTTAAAATAATGATGGTGCTGGAGAATGATTGCATGGACAGGTGGAATTCAAACATTGTAAAATCAGAGAGAAGGTTATAGGTATTAAATATTGCTACTTTTAAGCCTCTGCACTGAGAGCAGTGTTGTTGAGCCTTTGACCAGATTGGTGAGATTCTAATCAAAAGGCTGAAACCGTAAAAAGAAACACAATAAATCCCTTTAACGATGGAGGATTTTCTGAGCACAGTATAAAAAAGAAATTACAATATCAATACTTCAAGTCAAGCAGGGACCCTTGAGAACAGAAGCAATTCCAGCCAAAGACGGCGCACCAGAGACGCTGTCAAGTTCTGGAGCCACTGTTACTATGACAACTGTTGAGTGCTCTTTAGCAGAGCTCCCTTTCAGGGTGGCTCCACCATGTTGGAACAGAGTGACACAGAATGGTCACCTAAGCACAGACGATAATTACACCCAAAGAGCTCCAAAGTCAATGTGGACTGACCGATTTGCTCTCCAAGACCTCCTCTTCCACAGGCTCCAGCCGGATCTCCTGCAGGACGACAGCAGAACAACACTCAGCTCATCTGCTGCAGCCCAGGAGAACCTGGTAGAACCTTCCTGGTAATCTGAGGAGGCTTCGGGGCTTCTAAATACGGATAAATAACTTTTTAAAAAAATATGTATTTGCTGGCCTGCAATTATCAGGGAGATGCCAGATTTGTCTTTTTGCCAGTTGTACATATATAAAACAATAAGGATGTGCAAAAATCCAGACTTTTAAAATCTAAATTGAGGGTGTTAACAGTCATGACTTTTCCAACTTAATAATAAAGTCAAAGAAAGCAGCATCCCTTGGTTTAAATAGGTTTAAAACAACCTTTAGCCTGAGTGAAAAACCTTCAATATGCAGTTGTTAAGAATTAAATAATAGGAATAAAAAATATAACAGAAAAATGATTAAACATGTTTCAGGGTCACAGGTGAACTTTATCCTCAGTGGAAACATAATTAGATTTTATTTTACAATCCAATAATGTGAAGGTTTTATATACATAAAGATGTATCTAAATGTAAAATGTGTGTTCTAACCACAAGTGCAGGTTTATTTTTTGCACCCAAAAGACTGTGTGTGTGCGTGTGTCTAAATTTATGTGCATATTTGCAAGTGTAATTATGTGGGAGGGCATCGTTGGGTTGTTGTTGTTTGCTGATTTGTGTGTAACATGAACAGACCCTGTAAAGAGCAGCTGAGAACGTGACGGAGGAAGACAGGGAGGATGGGAGGAAAACGAAAAGGTCAAGAGGAAGGTCGCCACCTTTTGCTCCAGACGATCGATAAGCTTCTGCAGCCTGTTGACCTGTGTCATCCACTGGCTGTCTTCCTCATAAACTCCTGCCGCAGACGCACACAGACAAAAGGTTTTTACTGTAAAGATCAAATAGGACGACGGGATGAACAGGTGCTGCGGACGCCCGTTTGTGTGCTTTGACCCCTTTAATAAAATGCATCACAAAGCCTTTAAAAAGAATCCTTTGCTTTGAAAAGGCTCTGCAGTCGGCTCTCAAGTCTCCTAGCAACTGCAGCCGCTGGTGTAATTGAAGCTTAATGGAGAATCAACTGTGTGGCAACAACAGGTAAATATATGCAACAGTCAGCGAGCGATCCAGACAGACCGAGCCATGTTTAGGTTAGAGGTCAGCGTGGGGTACCTGCATTGACCAGACTGAGGAGAGGGTTGTTGGGCGAGAGGCTGCTGTTCCTCTGCAGCCTCCGGTTGGAGCGGCGACCCGACCACTGGATGGACAACACGTCCGGTTTGACGGGGCCCTGTCTGCAGCAAGAATTTGATCCCTTTTAAAAACAGTCCATTTTTAAAACACCTCCATCAACATATCAACTCAAAACAAATAAACATCACATGTTCAGGTGAACGGTCAGATTTTTCATAATCATTCTCCCCACTGTTTCAGGTCCCCTTTACACGAGTGAAACCTGCTGGAAACAGCATCGTTCCCCTGTTTTTGTTTCCAAATGTAACAAAAAGTTGGAAAATGGTGTAATTGCCATGCCGGGCCACTAATCGGCGCTGTCGCGTTGTGATGCAACAAAATGAGCGCACCTATTTCTACTTGTGGCACCTGAAAACGAGATGTAAACGGATACAAAGCTGTAGTGCGCGTGTGCAAGTACCTTCCATAAATCCCATCTCGAAAACCAAATATGATAGAAGTTTAAAACAGCTCATGTAAACAGGACTGGCAATAAAGCCTGGGACGCCCCCTAGTGGAAGACCACAACAAATAAAACCAAGCCCTAAATCTTGAAAATGGACTCACTGCAAACATCTGTTTTTCGTTTTTCCCACCTTCGATGCAAATGACACACAAATATATAACAAAAATAGATAAATAGATAAATAAACCCAAATTCACACACTTCCTGGCGTTATGTCCACGTTACACGTGGAACAACTTCTAAGCTGATCCAGGGAACGGTTTGGCTCAAGCAGAAGACGCGGAGAAACACGGGCGACTTACAAAGAGTGAAAATCAGAAACAGCGTGATGTGGCGGTAATTTTGGTGCAGACAATTACGCTGATTGATTTTCTTCCTCCTCCGCAAAACAAGCAGGGCCGACGTGCCGACGGGCGGCAGATGTCGCTTCATCTAGTAACCTTGAATCGCTCGCCCTCATCTTCGGATACAACCTTTAAAAAATGCAACAGTAACGTGCTCGTGAGTCCACTTCTTCCCCCAATAATCTGGCGAGGCCTTGGGGTGTTTGGTGAGCGTGAGCAGGTGGATCCACGTGCATGTTCAGGCGTGCGTGAGCAAGAGGGATGGAAATAGGAGAAGGCTATCATTCGAATTTTCCACCCACAAACGGAAGATTTACTGGATATTAAGGGTTGGTTTCAAATGCAGGACCAGGCCCAAACGACTGATGGCGTCCACACCTGAGAAGACGAGCCTCGGCCTGTCCAGGGACTCACACTGTCCTCGGCTACATGCCGCTTCTCATTGCCTGAGCCATCTGAGACCAGTTACGGTCTCGTTGTTTGCAACATCCAGGAGAAAAAAGGAAGAGGAGATTAGGAGCCACAGTCAAGAGAGGGACAGATAATCCCGAACATGCTTTGCAAATTTATTGCACTTCAAGGAAGGACCATGAATTATGAAAGGATTTATTGGTTTTGAGGGTGAGATCAGCCAAAGAGCCTTTCGGAATGCATTTTCAAGTGCGTATCGTGAATACAAGGTCGGGCTTCGAGGCGTTCTGAGCATCTTTGATGCTCGCTCGGCCTCTCCACACGTGTGAAAAATGGTGGAAGGATCCTGTTTCAGCCCCTCAGAGAGTCAGTAAGATGTTTGGAAGAACAGAGCGGCTGCATCTGGATACATGGGGGAATTTTTCTGAGTGTGAGGAGAAGAAGAAGCTGTGGGAGCGAGGGACGGCGGAATGACATGAGAGGGAGACGGAGAGAAAGACACTTTTAAGGAGACGAGGAGAAGAGCGTCTGAGATGCTGAGGGTGAGACGTGGAGCACTCTGAGGTTACGCGTGCATCACTGTCACAAAGAAAACACGGAGCAGAGAGCAGGAAGCCTTTTGGAATCCTGTTCAAAAATGAACATTTTTGAACAGAGAGGTTTTAAAAATGCTGCACAGGGCCCCAGTGTGGGCGCCCAAACAGTGGTTGGGGTTAAAAATCTAATAGGAGAGAGAAGCTCAACGTGCAAAATATATTTTTTATATATAAAATATGCCTCCTTTAAATGATTAAGCTAATTAATAATTAGTATTAATAGCTGGAGTGGTCGTTATAAAGTTCTCAGGGATTCAAAAAAGGACTGAAATTTATTTACGGTGGTAATTTAGATTGTAACATGTGCTGCCTCATGCTAACACGTGTGTGAGACACAGCTGGTGTGGAGAACAGTCCAGATGTGTTCAAAATGAAAAAGATCACTGAAAAATGCCAGATATGCTGTTTTAAAAGTTGCCTTCCATATATGTTAGACCTGCGGTGCCTGACCAGGGTGCTAGAGCCCCTCCCACCACCACCACCACCACCACCACCCCGTAGGGGGAGAGTGGTGGGAAAAGGATGGATGGATGATGTCTTGGTGTTATTTAAGTCTAAAATGTGGGATGTCGTTTAAATAGACTGGCTGTGAGAACTTAATGATAGGTTCCGGAGAATTCCACTTACCCTCGCATGTTTTAATGACTAATATTGTGTGTGTGTGTGTGTGTGTGTGTGTGTGTGTGTGTGTGTGTGTGTGTGTGTGTGTGTGTTGAAAGAGGACTCGTACGTACTTCTCCTGCCGCGTTTGCTCGGCTGTGGTTTCCATGGCGCATTCGAGTGAGCTCTGAAGCGAATGAAGTTGATTAGTTGTCTCTTTTAGAAGGAAGCGGGTCACAAATTGCTCCAGGTGGGTGGACTCTTGATAATCCTGTCAATTATAACAGATAAGAGAAGAAGGAGGAGGAGGGTTAGTGTGGGCGGAACAATGAAGAGAAGGATCACGGAGGATGGCGGCGACATGTTTGTCCAGAGTCCCCCCTTAATTAACAGACGCTGACAAGCTCATTTGACAAACATCGGCTGCACCAAAAAGAGGAACTTGTTGTTTCTCATCTTTCTTTTAAAGGAAGAGAAGAGGATGCTTGGAAGCTGCAGATGTTTCACCCAGAACTCAAGTAAACAACACTAAAAGTGATGCTGTTGAAAAAATGAGTTAATTAAACCACAACACAGGAACTTTAATATCCGCCCGGTGTGTAAAAGGGCAACTGTGAGATATAACAACAATAACCTTGATCATAGCAGGAGTTTTTTAAGCCTTCCCTCCCGTTTGGATGAGCAGATTTGCCTCTTCCTGTGTGCAATAAAAACGTTTCCCTCCGCCACAACAATATCACACTAAACGTCTTTTCTGGTGCAACTCATATTGTAAATATTTGTTTTCTGCAGGCTTGTGTGCTCGTCAGGAGGGCCGAGAGGAAAATAAATCAATCCGACTGATGTTTACTGAAGGTCTAATTTGCTTTTCCGGAGCCGGAGCGAGACGTCGGAGCGGCGCTTTGGAACTAATGAAATCACCCAGGGTGGAGGGAGCGGCTCTGTGTTCACACACCTGCTCACTTCACTGTTACAACTGCTGGAATAATAAGATGAATATGAGCGGAAACCTTGGCGAGGATGACGCCAGAAGGGCGGAGGCGCGTACAATTAAAAATCACACACACACACACACGCACACACACTTTCAGTTTCAGTGAGTCAGCCAGATAAAGGTCAGTCCCCAGTCTAGCAGGAGTATAGATTACCTCCTGTGATTGAGACCTTTGTGTGCGTTTATGAAACTGAAGCCTCTTTTTTTTGTCTTTACATTTTCATCTGTGCGTCAGCGCACGGTTGGAGTTTGCATTAATGCTGCAGTTGATTCTCGGGCCCGTTGCCACGGTCCAAAGTCCATCGTTTTCCAGAGTATTCTTCCAAATTCCCGATGAATAATCAACATCAGCCAAGGAATACTGAGCTTCACCAGTAGATCTGAACGAGACGCTCCAGTTTGAGATCTGTACACTACATATATCTTCTATTTTTAAGTGTTTTTCCATCATCCAACCAGGCTTTTTCCTAAATGTTTACACTTAAATTGAGACCTGTTGCTCCTGAATTTGCCGTCTTCCAGCTCACTCACAAACCTACAGGGATGTTTTTCATGCACTGTTTGCTCGTGTGTTCACACACATGCGCGTTAACAAGCTTCCTATGGCACCAAGGAAAGATGTAGATGTGCAGCCAGGAACCACCCACTCCAACACCTAAAGAGCAGAGAGACCAAATCCAATGGCAGCCGCCTTATTTGTTGGATTGTAACTAAATCCAGGGTCGTTTAATTGTAGACATGTGCTCACGTGCTGGTAACCATGGTATGGATCATGGATCATCCACGTGTTCTGGAACCTACTGACCTCTGTCTGTTCTGTCACTTTCACAACTGCTTCATGGAGAACAGAAATGTAACTTTTGTTTATCTCCTCCTCAGAAAGGAAGGAAGAATTTGACTCTTCAAAAAAAATAAATCCCATTTTACACCTTTGATTATTTCCATATCCATAAACTGCACCGGTCCCGAATCTGTAAATACCTTTGCTTCAGTTTTTAGGTGTTGATTGGATTTCACGTTACGTCTCTCCTGCTGAAACACGACCGTTGTTTGACTCCCACGCCGCTTCTGCAGGAGCCACAATGAGACATTTCTGCTCGAGTGCAGATCTGGGGGGGATTTGAGCTTCATGGCATGCATCACATTTGTCACATTAGGTGCTACAAAGGCAGAAAAGCTCTCAGCTCTCCGTCAGATCAAGAGGGTTTGAACATTTTCTTTAAAAAAGCAAAGATGATCAAAAGCTGTTTGATCATGCTGGCATTACAGACAATTTCACGTCTCTGGTGGCTTCATATCTGAAAAGAATCATAGCATGAATTATTCTGGAGCTTTGTTAGCAGCATGAATGAGCTTGACCTTTAGTGTCGAAGGGAAATTTGACTAATTGGGATTCTGAGGAAGGCAGCTGGGCACCGTGCTCATTGGCTGGGACCTGCAGCTGAACATTGGGACGCTCGGCGGGAAAATCACACACTCCTGAGCGCTACCGCTGCGTCACTACAGGAAACAATCGCACGATGCCGACCGGAGGAAGCGGAGCCGCTCTTGCTCGTGCTGCACGGCCGAGATGAGCGGGAACGTCCAGCGTCAGACTTCAAATGTGTTCTAACCAGGCACAGACACCATGTTTCCTGATAATACGGCCTCTTTCTTGTTGATCTGCACAGCTGTGATATTGGCTTTTTAACTCCTAACTCACTTAAAAAAATAATAATTCTAGAGCCTCTCCCAGCGGATACAGAGTGTGAGGAAGAAATACAGGTGAGGAGTCACCAGCTGCTATCACACACACACACACACACACACACACACACACCCTCCATTCTGTCGGACAATCACAACACAGCCTTCTGGGTGTTGTTGCACTGGGAGATGAAGCCAAGAAGCCAATCACTGCCATAATAAAATCATGGAACCAAACTCATGTGTCTTCATAAGGATAACAGAGAGTGGATGGATGAGGCGCCTATCGAGGAGAAAGCTGGAAAAGGTTTTGTATAATTGTCATTATTATCATGGTAACGATCATTGTTGGATTAGAAGTACTGGGTGGTCTTTCGTAACAGTTTAACACAAATTATTTGTGACAGGACGATGAGCACTGGCGACTTTAATGACCTTCTGACTTTGCCACATTAAAGTGCCCCTGACATTTCCTCTAATTGGGATTTCATCCATTTGATTGGACTCTCATTAGCTGCTGCCTCCACTTGCAGCCTCAGAATTGTGCTGCATCACGTCTGTAGCGTCGGTCCCGCACCTGTAAATCCTGCTTGTGTTACTAATGCGGACGCAAAAGAACCGGCCAAAAACAACATTTTCATGTTCTCTCCAGAACAAGCTCACAAGATGGACGACACTGGACTCACCTTCTTGGTTTTGTCCATCGCCTTCAGAATGGATAGATTCAGGTCTTCTAAGGCAGCCAGGACGTTCTCGTATTCACCAAGGTGCTGGGAGAAATATTCTATCAAACCAAGGAGAAAAAGAAGCATTTTTGTGATTTGAATCACTTGGACATGGCTGTGGGTGTTTTGTTGAAGCAGCGCGAGTGTGACACCTCAGTCACACAGCCTGTGGGGCTTTTTAACATGCGACCACACGACCACATCTAGGCTGCTTCTCTTGTTCAGAGAAAATGTCAAATAGCATTTGAGACCAGGGTGCCCTGAAACGGGAGGTAGAGCGAGGTCAAGCTATTACTGGTATCAAAGCCGTTGAGGAAGTGTGAAGTGCTTCCTACCGCAGAGTTCGTCCGTGTCCACGTTGCTGGAAAAGGGGGACAAAAACAATCATTTCCAGCTGCAATTTCTACTGTCACATGTCTGGCTGAGGTCAAAAATGGGCACAAAATAAAGCAACTTACTCTGTGTTGTGAGTGTCGATGGTGTGAAAAAGCTCCTTCAGTTCCTCGGCCGTCAGGACTCCGTCAGAGAAATACGCTTTGAACTCATCGAAGGACAGTTTGCCATCGTCTGCGGACAAGAAAAACCCCACGAAAACACTCGATACGATATTTTTTTGTAGCGTTTTTCACGCGGCTGCAGCGGGTTTCATCTGAATGTTTATTGCGGATACAATGAATCCATTTAAAAGCAGTCGGGGACAAACTGTTCAGAGCTAAAGTCACTGCTCTAAAGGAGTTTAAGTAGAACGTTGCTGTCAGAGCTCATCTGTCTACCTGATTTAGAAATCGTTTCATTATGCCTTCATTTGATGTTTTCTTATGCTGGTGGCTGTTGCATGGTGAAAAGGAAGAGGAAAACCTATAATACTGAATAATCCTCTAGTTTATTCTAGTTTAAAGTCAAAGGTTTGCCATAAATGAGAAAAAAATAAAGTAAAACAAAGATACATCCACAAATAAATGATATATCTGTAAAAATGGATTTGAGGATTTGAGATCACAGCACTGGATAAATAAACTGGATGCTTAAATTTAGGAGATGTCAAAATTCCTGTGGGAATGAATGAACAGCGACGAATGTGTTATTTTAAGATTTAATCTCCAAACACAAAATATCAAAAGATGCCAATTGATTAGCATATCAGAAAGGTTGTTCTGGGTTTGTTACGTTGCTTTATGGATGAAAGATCAAGATGCTTTGATTAAAGGTGCATGTTTTCCAGATTTGTGTGTCACATTATCCGAATATGAACCATAGCAGCCGATTTTCCTCTGGACTTTCAGGCACACACCTTTAAATGGGAGCTCCCTGGACAAAAATGTCCGACCGGGACCAATTTTATGTGTTTTGCTTCATTATTGTCCGGAAACCGAACCTCGGTGGGCATGGTCAATTTCCTGTTTCCATGGAAACCGTTGGAAAAAGCTTATAAGCCTGCAAGCACGCAGTCATGATCAGAATTTCATTGAGAAAGTCCATTTGCTTTGACTGAGACTGAGTGGCGGGGTTGTGCTGGTGCGGGTGCGAGGGAGCAGCTCTCCTGCAATATTTACCGTTTTTGTCAGCTCTCCGTAGAATCTGCAAGAAAATGACACACAAAAATAGTATCACATCATCAAGCATAAGTGCCGGGATCATCGATCACCCGCTCGAGAGGACAGCACCATTAAATTATTGATAGTGGGTTTCCAGAGTCCAGAGGAGATGAAAGGGCAGCATTGAAAGGGTGGAACCGGCCCAGCGGCTAAAACTTTTATCTGCATTGTAAAATAGCAACAGCACAACTGGGCTCGTGGCACCGTGCTCATTTTCATGTGAATCCATCACTTCTTCCTCCCTCTCTGAACCACAACATCTCCTCCGCCTCAGTCTTTGTGGCTCTATATTTCTGATTGAACAGTGAGACTGAAAAATGTTGAACCTTTTCCATGTAGGTGGAACATCTGATGTGGTGGAAATGCCACTCCACCTTGAACATCTCATTTATGCATCTTTCTGCGCTCCGGGGAGGGAAGGCAGGAAACAGGTTCAGGGCTAAGACATCACAAGCAATGAAAGAGTGGAGGAACGAGCAGAATGTAATTAAGTGGTGGGTCTACGGCAGATAAACGGGAGGGAACGCTCTTCCACGGAGACGGGGCTTCATCTGTTGCTGAATATTTTAAATAAATGCTCCGGACTGCTATAATTACTGCCTAACTCTAGTAATATGAACAGGCTCCTTCTCTTATAACGTCCATTCAGGGTTGGATTCCAGCGACATAAAGATGGACGGCCATCCCCTGACACCTTCACACCATGAATCTAAATGAAAGGTCAGCCTTGTCGAGGAACAACAAGGAGCCACATTGGAGGATGACTTATGATCCAACTGATACCACATCTCGAACAAACGAAATTTAAAAGGGCACATTAAAACCACCCCTTTAAAAGAACATAATAAAAGCATTAAAGGCTTTCGGTGGTTTTTGGCATCAAAAATCATTAAATAGCGTCCAAATGGTTCCCCAGGTGAGGACGTCATCATGCAGATGAAGGCAGTTCTTAAAGTCTGGATGAGGGTGTGATATTGTTCTACTTACATCAATGAAAATTGACATTCCCTTTTTTAGCTCCAGCTGAGCGATGGGCTCCTCAGAGACACACGGAGGCTCCTCTGAACAATCCATCCTTTCCAATGTGGCTCCTCTCGTGTCCAACTGCAGGAATGTGAGAGGTTCGGGCTTCTGATCGGTCCCGCACTCATCTGACAGGCGCGACATCACCGTCACGCAGAGGACTCAACTTCCGGATCCCAACCGTCATAAATTACCCAATTAGAGTCCCAATATCCACGTAAACAATATTTTTATATTTATTTTGAAGGTAAAAGTAGAGGTGTATCAATTTATAGGCATTAATTGGACCCTGCGTACATAGTTTTGAATTTGCGTACCTTTATCTTGAAGGAACGCACAAAACTTCCTGTAACGGGTTAACTAACTTAGACTAGCGGACTTTTTATATTCGTTACAAAAATAAAAAATAAAATCACGTCATGGTTGTAAATCGGCTGTAAGATTAAATAATTCTGTCGAGAAAATGACTTACAAATTTGAATTATTATTGATAAATAGTCAAATCGAGATCTCTCCTTTTGATTGAATTTATATATTATAGGTGAATTTATTTGAAATAATCACTTCTTATGTCAAATAAAGCTATAAAAATACACTACTACACCAAATTTTACCCAAAATCAAAGCTATGTTTTAAAAGTTTTGACTGCGTAAGTGGAATTCTGAAAAGAAATTGTTCATTTCTAACAAATAGGCGGTAGAATTTAACATTGTGTTTTTTGAACAAACTACAGTTACTTTGCGCCGCACCGCCATCTAGTGGACAATTGTAGTATCACATCATCCATTTGGAAGTTGGTTTTATAATAATAATATTAGCAGCCAAATGACAAGACTTTTGCTGTTCCTGGGCTGCTCGTCTTAGATCTTATAACTCTATTAATGGCTGAAAATATTTGATACGATATCAAATTGAAATGGGACTATATTCCCTTAGTTTGACTGCATGGATGCGTGTGACAGAAGTAGTGAGAAGTTTGAAAAATGCATTTCAATGACTTAAGTTTCCTGGATCTGAATCAACCACAGCTAATCAACCTGGATACTCCTTTTGTCCATTTCAGCGGAATCCACGTGTCCTTGCTGAGACTGATTCCAGCTGTGAAAGAGCAAGTTTCTTTTCCTCCAGATGGGAAAGACATTGTGAGAAATGCACAAATAGTGAACTTTGAAATACAAATATATATGCATGCACAAATGTATTACAAGGTTATACTTCTGTAATATATATACAACGCGAGATTCCGCGATATATATATATAAAGAATTCTGCTGCAATTCAAGTGGGATCAAACAGTGCACAACTTTCATAAAACACTACTGCTCAGTGTTATTCTGTGATTAAAAACCACATGACTATATAAGACAATTACATAGCACAGATTCCCAAAAAAGATTAATCTTAATAATACATATGTTAGTATATTATATGTAGATTCTATTTTCAGGGAGCATTGTGAAATTGGTTTATTTAAGAACATGAAATTACTGCACCATAAGAAAATTCTAATTTCCAGATCAATATAAAGTGTAATATAATCATTTTATCTCATCGATGCTGTCTTATATCGATATTTATTTCAATATTTTCCTTCTCAACAGTGGAAAAAGGAAATTTGCCAGGCACAAAAGTATTTTCAAATACTTTAACGTTATGAAAAAAGTATTAGTTTCTGTAAGTATACGTGATTTGATTGAATGAAAGCCCCTTTTTGTTCAGAAGTTAAAACTCAACCAGGCAACCGCTACTTTGACGCGACCATGAGTGCTTATGTGGCAGCGCAGCTGATTACAGCACCAAGTCCAAAACAAACCGAATTTGTCCGGAAACCTCGCGGAATCTCGCGTTGTCTGGTGGAGCGCTCTGATTGGCTCCGGGCGCCTGGCCCCGGTCAGGTGACTTGGACTCACTTGGCATTCTGGGACACAAACAGTGGTCGGTATGAGAGGCTCGACCACAGCAGCGCAACGAACGTCTGCGTAAAACGCTCTGGAAGGAACGGGAGCAGCGCACCACCCAGCCAGCGCGGACAGAACTAACTGGTTTGGCTCGTTCCAGGTCTAGTTGGACGTTCTGTTGCGCGGAAGGAGGCGACGAGGAGGCCAGCGACTGCGCTATCTGAAATGCATCGGTGGACTTTATCCAGGCTGGCGGTGTTTTTAAGTCAGGCTCAAGCCCACGGTAAGTTAGCCGTGCAGGGACGTTAGCTTGTGCTCTAAACCGCCTGGCAATGTTGGGCGAAAGGCTTGATGTCCGTTCGCTCTGTGTCCTACTGAGGACTGGGGACTCGTGGTAACCGCTCATCTGCGCCGACGGCTCCATCCGTTCCATCCGTTGCCGCTATTCGTTGCCGTGAGCTCAGGGACGATCATCGAACATGGCGAGGATTTCAGGAAGACACTACACGACCGGCACTTTACAACCATTGACACGGCACACTGGCCAACCAGCATATCCAAGATAGGCGCGGTGCAATGAAGATATAAACTGGAAGACGCCACCTCTCAAGCTATTCTCCCCGAGGTTCTGGAGTTCCAATTGCTGTCTAAAGGCATGCACTAGACAATTGTCCTCACCCCAGCTGCGAGCCCGTCGGACTGTTCCCGTGAGTCCCTTTTTGCAATTATTTCGGGGGCCAACATGTCTAAGTCCGGGTCCACGACTGTGCAGCTGTTCACCAAGCTTCTCAAACACGCTGTGGGCAAGGCTGAGATTCAGCTGAACCGCTGGCTGCAGAGGACCGCCACGGAGGACTGTGACAAGCTGGACATCCTGATCTGCAGCGCCTTTGAGGAGACGGGGACAAGCGGAGGGAAGCCCGATGTCGACGCCGAGCCCAGCGCCTCCACAGGAGGGACAACCTTCAGCAGCAGTGGAGACTTCAGGCACCCGTGTTGCATCAGCACCTTTTGCTTCAAGAGCGCCCTGCTGGCCTGCATCCTGACCGCCGTCTGCTTCTCCTCCGTCGCCCTGGTGCGACAATACCTCAAGGACCTCCTGCTCTGGGTGGAGAGCTTGGACAGCCTGGTTGGAGCCCTGCTGTTTATAGTGGGTTTGATTATTGTCTCCTTCCCGTGTGGATGGGGATATATTGTTCTCAACGTTGCAGCGGGATACCTCTACGGCTTTGTTCTGGGAATGGGGCTGGTCATGGTGGGGGTGTTGATCGGGACCTTTGTGGCACACCTGGTGTGTAAGCGTCTATTAAGTGACTGGGTCCTGAATAAAGTGGGGAACAGTGAGCAGCTCAGTGCCGTCATACGAGTGGTGGAAGGAGGCAGCGGACTCAAAGTTGTGGCCTTAGCAAGACTTACTCCGATTCCTTTTGGGTTGCAAAATGCAGTCTTCTCGGTGAGTATGGAGTTTTTTTGATGTGATGCTTTGATGTGATGCTTTCGTTAGACATTCCCTTGTCTTTAAATGAAGGGACAGTGAACTTCAGCACCGGTTCATTTGAGGCTCCAGGCAGAAGCCGACAGATTTTCTTTCTATTTCTGTGCAGCTGGTGGCTCTCAGCAAAAACCTCCATATGTCAAAGCCTTGAGGAAACTGAGAAAGAGCTACAAATGGTGCTGAATGTGGCACTTAGCATCAGTGTCGGCCTGCTCGCATCACTGCACTTCTCAGTTTCTACTTGTGGTTTTAATGCCACTAAAAAAAGACCCAGAGAGAAAACTTGAGATGGCCATTTACTATAATTACATTCTTACTACTTCTGAGGGTGGAAGCTTTAAAACAGAAAATGTTTTTTATTCCATGGAGACAACTTAATATGATTAACTGCATGTCTTGTTGAATAACCTGACTGTTATAAAGAATATGTCATATATTTATTGATTATTATTGAAACCAGGATAAAGAAAAATGGGATTTATAGTTCGTTAACCACCCAGGTTATATCCTGGTAACGAGCTTCTAACATTAGAGACGTTACTGTCAAAAGGTCTGTGTGTTTTATTTGTTAAGGGTTTGGACTTTGGAGCTACGCTAAGTCTCAATATTCCTCCCAGCTCTTCTCCAGCTGAGCCTCAGCCTTTGTACCTACTTTATACCTGATTTATTACCATTCTCCGTGTCTCCACCTGTGTGGTTAAACCTAAAAACCAGAGCACACTGTCACCCACATTTCACTACCCTTCTTAAACCAGGAGTTGTCCAACTTCCTGGTTCAGCGCTGAGTTAGACTGTTTCACCTACCAGGAAATGCGAGGCGTCAGTTTTGAACAGCTTTACACCACCAAATCTTCTTTTCATTGATGCCTTTATAGATGAATAATTATGTTTCACTTCTGATCCAGGAATGAAGCTTGAGTGTGAGAACATTTGTTCTGCTGGGGAACAGCGATTGCATTAGTTAGATGCTATTCACCTGTGTAAAAGCCCCCCCCTCCCCCACACACACCCCCACAGCACTTTACACATCCAGCAGATGGTACTTCTTTGCCTGACTGGCTGGTTCACTCTATCAGCTTAATGGTCGGGGGCTTGTTTGGCGACTAAAGGTTGAAATGTTCCTGTACGTCAGCGCGTGTTTGAAACTAGGGGCAGAATGTTGCCTTTGCAGCTGCCCCGGGTCATTACCCGCCAGCAGCACCGACGTTGCGTCAGACGCGAGCGTTTTAAACGTTGATCCACTGTCTTCAGCTCATTGGTTTATCGGTGTTTTTATGTTGCTCTTCAGTTTCGGTGTGCGCGTCTTTCCTCACACGTGCAATCGTGCTATTGCTTCTGTTTTATAACCTTAAATCAGGCCTGTGTTTGACATGCAGATGACAGATCAGCTCAGTTTTACTTGTGTCACACCAGGAAAAACCGGTTGAAATGTGCCTTCTGACAGGAATGCAGCTGATTGCCTCTCTGCTCTCTGGCATCACCGTCACCCCCCCGGCCCTGCAGTGTTTCACCACTCGTCGTCTTGCACGTCTGCGTGCGCCACAGCTCCATCACAACGTGGTTTTGCACATGTCCGGGCGATTGCGTAACTGCGGGGTCAAAGATTCAGCCTCTGTTAGAGCTGAGTTTCATGGCCACAGATCCAAACATAGGCAAGGTCATTCTGCATCTTAGGACTTTTTATTGTGAAGTCACTCTTAATCTAAACACCATATCATAAAAACCTTCAGTCTGCAGAGAGCACTGTTATTATAGGAAATATAGATAAAAAGAATGAACTGAATGCCAGCGGCTGGATTAAATAGTTGAATATTAGAGCGCGGAGCCTCAATTTGCCCCGTTCAGCCTCTCTTTATTAGTATCAGAACTCAACGGTGCGACCGGTTGTGCTGCTCTGCCCTTGATAAACACCTTTGTGTCAGCGAGGTTCCATTTCAGCGCGCCCACACCTCAGCCCGGCCCTCCGAACTCTTCCTGCTGAAGTGGATGGTGCTGCGTCCGAGTGCGTAACCTAAAACCACACGCAGGCTGCAGTCGTTGGCGAAAGGAACAGAACCGCTCCGCGAACCCTCTGTGAAAACGATGCGTTCAGCATGTTCGGATCTCCGTGTGTATGTTATTGCAGCAATATTCCGCCCCGCCCCTCTCCCACAACGACGCACTAATTAAATTTGTAGGCATCCAGGAAAACTAGTGGAACCTCAGTGAGTAAACAATTTGTTCCCTTCAGATAGTCAGAAATTCCTTCACCCTGTTTAATTTAGGGAGGAATTCGCCACTCTGGGTCGATCGCTGGGAGAATCGCTGCGCCCCTTTTTCGTTTCGCTGCGCGCTCACGTGGCGGCGTGACATGTCTGGAATCAGCTGAAGGCGCTCGGACCGTGTTGACACACAGCGGAGACACATCAGGATTCATTTTTCAAGGAGAAAGGCTTGTTTGTCTGTATCAGCGAGTCAAGGTCGCGGGCTGACATGGACTCAGCAGCAGGAATGAATCATCTAAACTGGCCCAACGACAGTGACATTAATGATTATTAATGCTTTGTTTAGCCGCTGAGGGCCTTCGTGTGAAATCTAAGTGAAATGGAGGCGTTGGCCGACTAGAAACTCAGAGTAAAAGTGATGTGTTTGCAGCTCAAACGTTGGCGGGGTCATCACTGTTTTTGCCATATTTGTGGGTTCTTTCACTTGTCTGAGGTCGTGTCTCTGTTACAAGATCACAGACGTGTCTTTGCCAAACTACCTGGTGGCCTCCTCGGTGGGCCTGCTGCCCACTCAGCTTCTCAACTCCTATCTGGGCACCACGCTCCGCACCATGGAGGACGTCATCGCCGAGCAGAACGTCAGCGGCTACTTTGTGTTCACCCTGCAGGTGGGCTAACGCTGCCAGAACACCCACTTTTTACGCTCCTGCGCCGTCACCTCCAGACGCTCCCTTGCCTTGTCCCCCCACAGATTGTCATCAGCATCGGCCTGATGTTCTACGTCGTGCACCGGGCTCAGGTGGAGCTGAACGCAGCCATCGCCGCCTGTCAGATGGAGCTCAAGTCTTCGCGTATGAACGGCTCCTCCTCCAACCACGGCGGCTTCACCTACTGCAGCAAGAGGACGATGGCGGGCAGCGGAAACTGCGTCAATGTGGTCTGAACGCTGGCGGGTCGACGGGGCTGCACGGACTCGTGGACAGACCCCCCCCCCCCCCCCGCCCTGACAGATTACCTCTCGTACGGCCGTGCACCTTTAACTCAAGGATGCTGATGGGAGCAGTTTCTCTGGTATCTGTTTGGGAGGTTTTGCTTAATCGCTTTTCATTAAGGTACTTAAACGTTACACGAGATGTCAATAAGATGTGAGGGCGGCGTTATGGGATGTTGGTAGCGGCCGAGTCGTAGACGGAGAAAACAGCGGCGCCGGCTCACGCTATGAATGATGAATGTGCAATCTGGAGCTTTTCTATAGAACCAAGGCTTGTTTTTTTTTTAATTTCAGTGTCAAACAAATGCCGACCTATGCACCTTTATTTTGTTTTGCATCTCTTCTGTTGCACCCTAAGACGCTGACAAGGGCATTACTAACATTTTAATCTTTATCTGTTTGGATTTTTGTGTTCCAGTTCGTCGTCTCCTTATTGGACTGGAGCATTACCAGCTGCTCTTGCTGCATGTTTTTGACCTTCTGGAACTTATTTGAGGGCTTCTGCGGTTTTGATAAGAGCAGCTGGAGTCGGGGGCAGATTTCACAGCGGGGGGGGGGGGGGGCAGAGATGCGGTGGCCATGTTGTGTTCCAGGAATATTCCCACGCTGTCCTGCTTTCCTGGAAATGTTTAATTTATGCATTTTATTAGGTTGTAGGGTTTTTATTATTATTTTTAATGTTTACTTTCTGGGTGTTTTTTTTTTTTTACTTTGATATTGGCAGTGAAATGACATGAATGTCATATTAAGTGCTGAAACCAAACTAATGATTAACTCTGTTTAACGGTTGGCTCAGTCGGCTCTGTGACGTGGGGCTCTTCTTTCTTATGTGCCATACTTTGATACAACCAGACGCCACGACCGTGGCCCCTATCTGTGACTTATTTTACTACATCGTTTTGCTGGTGGCTCTAGAAACGGTCTGTGAACGTTGACGTTTTCCCTCTCGTAATTCAAGGCAACAGCTCTCTCGCTGTAGGTTTCTTTGCACAGTTCACTACAACGTTCTGTTCCAGGTGGCGACAATCAGACACAACATGGACACAAGTGTTGAATGTGATAATACATTTTATTTTTTACATGAATTATTGTGATGCTGCTCCTCAGACTGGAAAAATAAATAATTAAGGGCTCCTTGATGGAATATTCCCTTTTTCTTTCCCTCTTTCACATTTGCCTGTTTTGGAATTCTGCTTTGATTTTGCCAAATTTTGTGGAATCCAGCTTTTGGTTTTGGGAAATCAACTTTACAGTTGTTCTGCATTCGTGCGGTCATTCCTCCCCCAGAACAGTAGAATTGATAGTTATATAGTTGAAATTAAGATGATCTTGGTTTAAAGAGCCCCTTTCTGTGTAAATTTAGCAATAAGGTCATAGCAAAAACAAAAAAAATCCCCCAGCGTGTTTGGAATAACTCTTTACTAGTGATTAACGGTTCGCTCTCTTACAAAAACCCAGTTGGTTGATCCGTAGTCACGTATCGGAGATCCCTTAAAACCTTTTGGGTTGTTCAGTGTTTCGTGCTTAAATTTCGAGCTCACACGGGGAGGGGGGCACGCTTTTCCCGCTATTCTGCCCCTTTACGGCGTCTGGCTAAGGGATGGACGTTGGCTCTGGCTTCCATCAGAGGAAGTGTTGTAAATACACCTGTCAGTAGTAAATGATTAGAGAGAACGTCTCCACCCTCTAAACAAAGCGGGATAAGAGGAAGCTTTTTGACCCAAACGTGGGAGTTAAGGTACGATATTACACCTTTCACGTTTTACTCCGCATAGATTTGGGAAAGTTGGGATTGTGGAGGGGGGAAGCTTTGGTTCTTCCCGGATGGGCTCGACCTAACTTAGATATAGTTATGCAACAACTGATTCCAAAGGGAAGATTATTTCACTGACACCATCTCAGAGACCCGGACTGTTAGAACGCGACGTTAAATCGAGAGATCGGGGGTCGAGTTTGGTGCCGTGAAATGCAATACTTCCCATCTGTATTAAGTGCATTACACATATGCTGTATTTTGTAATAGAGAGAATTTTACAGTGTATAAAAAAATGATATTTATCACTGTACAATTCTTGTTCAGTGTTATTTATGAAAGAGGAAAATAAAACAAACCTGTCCAACTTTGCTACCAAGTGCTTTGTGTGTTTTTAAGCCATAAAAATCGGTTACATTTTAAGCCTGTGCTGATTTATTAAAACTGATCCCGATTTATAGGAAGAATTTGGAAAATATTCTATTTGATGTCATTTTTCCTTGGTCCTGACTGCAGCTGTTTAATGAGTAACATCCCAGGACACTTTATGCAATATTGACACTTCATGTAATATTTATACTCTCGTTTTCTAATTAAACTTCGCCGCCGTCAGGACGTGAAAACTTCTTCCCTCAGCCCCTTCGACCCCCCCCCCCCCCCCCCCCCCCTGGGTCCTGGCAGGTTTCTCTTATCTTGCAGGGTTCTGAGCCGCCGTCTGTCATCAAAAATGCAGCAGGAGCTGCTCCGTGCGCAGGAATCACGCTGCCTTCTGGCGCAGGTTGTCACAGCAATGTTGCAAGGAAGGAGTGATGGACGGGGCGGCGGCGGCGGTGGCGGCGGGGCGCCACTCGCCTTTGCCTGGCCTGTGATAAGCTATCTGTGCAGGGGCAGGACAGCGGTTGGCAAGATCCAGAGCAACTCTGCTCGCAGGACAGTGTTGCTCTGTTGACATGTCAATCTAAACGTGCGCGTCAGACTCGCACTGAAGGACTTCGGTGCTGATTTTGCTGCCGCTCGTCTGTTCGGCCCCGGAAGGATGCTGCCGGTCGATGCCCTCGACCCCTCTCTGGCCCAGGCAGCTGTTACCTCCGTCTGTAACGTGACCTCTACGCTCCTCTGGGAAAGTATGCGGAACAGTTGTGGGGGCGTCTGCAGCGCTCCACCTCTCATCGCTGTGTTTTCAGCGCAGAACTTTACCCCTTAACTTAGAATTTTAGTTTTTATCTCCCAGTTTGTCAGGGAATCGACGTGACAACACGTCGACTAAAAGTTGAAAGGTCACTTCTTTGAGTTTATTGTAATGCATTTGATTTTTAATCTTGTCTTCTTAACTGCTTTATCCCTTTTGGGGTCATGGGGAGGGTCAGCCCCCAGACATTTGTGGGTTTGGCACCTTGCTCACAGGTACTTCAGCAGTGCTTGGCCTACTGCCCAAACACCTTTTATATTTGTCTGAAATGGGGCTTGAACCAAGAACCCTCTGCTTCTCAGCCCAGTTCCCAACAGACTGAACTACCAACTCCTTTGCTTATTGGTGAGAAAACCTTTTAAAAGATAACACATTAAAATACAACTCAGCCAAATGATCAAATGTTTGTTGAGCTGAAATTTAAAAAAGGGTTCTTCAAAAATAAAAGGAATAAAAAACATAGAATAATAAAAGCTTGGCTGATATTTTTGGCTTGCATGGATCCGTCAGTGCTGGGCAGACTCGGCTGACGTGTCCTTAATCAGAAACCAGTCGGTGGGGGACAAATGAGGGAGGGAGGCCTGTTCTGATGATGCCTGCTTCCAGGGAAGAGTCACATGTGTGTCCTTTCCTAAGGTCAGCTCTTTTTGTTTTTTTTCCTCTGGGTGGCTGCTGCAACAAAAGGAGCCCTGTGCATGTTGAGCAAACATGAGAACACACCCTGAAATTAGACGTATGCATTAAACAGAGGGAGGTGGTTTAGAAGGAGGTTACATCCGGATCAGACTGGTAAATGTGCTTTACTCTGTCAAACTGATTTCTAAACAACCAACATAAATGCAAACTAAACTCTTGGATGCACTTTTAATGAATCTGTTGGTAAAAAAAAATATGCAGAGAGTAAAGTTTATTTTTCTGTAAGTAGCCACTATAATCGGCTGTAATCATGTCATTAAAAACCTCTCAATGAAGTTACAATGAACACAGACTCATGTCGACCTCTAGTGGCCACTGCTCGACATTACGTCATTGATTGATTACGTTGACAAAGGTCAGGTCAGTTTAGGTTAGATGATATTTGATTCAACTTTATTGTCATATCACATGTCAGAGGTAAATCAGAAACATTGCTCACAGAACCAATTTTGCTGCTGTATAACAATCCAGGGACTCCTGACAGAAAAACCAGGATTAAATCTGAACATTAGTGATCAGCACTGTGTACTCACACAACCAAATTCCTTTTCAGTAAGTCATGGCCAGTGAGCTGTGCTTTCCCCACCACTGTTACTGGATTAGCAAATGACCACATTTTAGTTTTTGACAAAAAAAATATCTGAACTCCTGAACAAAAGAGAGAACAAAAAACGATTACGTGTTTATGAAGCATTGACTGATCAGGGCTAACCCTCTCAAACACGCACACTAAATTTAACCACAAAGCTGTGTAATATTTATTGGTAGTTTATTTAGCTGTTTAAATTTAGAGGAGGACAAAGAAATAAACAACTGTCCTAGTCAAAAATAAAAACACAGCAACCTCAGATAAGGCCAGATAAACTGTTATCAACTGCAGTTAACTTTCTACCCAACAGAAAAGCTACAGTAGATTCCCCAGTGATCACTCGTGTAGCGTCCACAGTCCAGCTTTTCCAGTCCGACCAGAGCCATGTGATCTGGGGCCAGACGGGGAACACCATCCGTGGTGGCTGGGCGGAAGTAGACCCGGTCAAAGCGACAACGACTGACATAAGGAACGGTTTTGTTGCTGTTGGCTTTTGTGTCCCACGTGTAGCGACAGTGCTCCTGTTTGCCGAGTTGCTCCCACACGTCACAGACGTTTGGGGGAAGACCCACCTTGGTCACCTGTTGTGGAGCCCACATTGAAATCAGCAGTACGTAGAAGGACTACTATATTTCAAAAGGTAAAAACATGGTTTCAACTCAATATTAAAGGACAATAATAAAGGTCTCACCTCAGGGTCCCTTAGGTTTGTATCACCTCCGAACAGGACGGTGACATCTTCTGCTGCGTCTCTCATGCGCTGCATTGCAACACGCAGCTGCTTCATCCTCTCCTCGGCATGACCTTTACAACTCTCCAGGTGGGATGTCATCAGACACAGCTTCTGGCCTCTGAAGTCCACCTGGCTCACAAGTTGAGGAAGACAGATGACATTTGCCAAGAGACACGTGGATGTTTTACGCACAACTGCAACATCACGGTCCCACTTGATCAGTGCCAACAATCAACTCCGATCAAGAGAGTGAGTGTGTTCTAACAGTGCAAACCTGAGCTACAAGCAGGTTCCTCATCATTTGAGTGGTGGGGTACGTCACTATCTCACTCTCTAAAAGTTTGACTCGTGTTTTCTTCAGCATCATCCCTGTGAAGTATCCTTCATCACCACCTGGGCAGCACAGATTAAAAAGGGGAGATGTTATATTTAGTCTGTGAAACATGCCAAACACAGATACATACGCACACACACACACACAAGAGATACATTAGAATCTCTCACAAACATGGTTACAAATAACAACTAAGCATGAAGAGCATCTGAACCTGAAGAACATAAATTACAGACACACTCAGAGGCATAATACATTTTACCGTGTTTAAGTAAAAAAAGATAAAAGACACACCTTCAATGATTAGGTAGCTGACAGCCCGTTTCTTTAAGTACTGGACATAAGCAGGAATAAGCTCCTGTAAAAACACCACATCTGGAGTGTATCTACAGCACATGAAAGGAAGACTCAATTCACAGATATCTGATGCTCAGTAAAATGTGACAAATATATCATACATTTGCATTCATAATTTATAGCTGATCTCAGACCATTCTGAAACGGCACACTTGATGTGGCACAAATTTATTACCAAGTGATTTGATCAAGGAGTGAAAGACTATTAACACACTTACAGAACTATAAAAGAGCACAAGCCTCTGGCGCGGTCAGCAAGATTGTCTGTATCAAGTCCATCCACATTCCAAGTGATCAATGAAAGCTTATTGTCATCATCTTCTGATGGTTTGTCTGAAGATGTGGGACTGTTTTCCGTCAAATCTATACTGGAGATTTTTTAGGACTACTTATTCATGGCAATTCAACGTTAGTGTGTGCAAATAGAGATTTTAAATTAATCCAATACCTCATAATGTGTGGATAAGAAACAAAAACATACCAGTCTGTTGTAGGATTTCCCTCTAACCTCTGTCGTTTTGTTTTGGGACAAGCCTCATTCTCTGCTGGATTTTCTACTTCAAATACTTTCTCCATTTCAGCTTCAAAGAATGAATTTAGAGCTCTCTGTGAACAGAGACGTGTTAAGTTTCCCAAAGCAAGAATTAAACATCTGTGTGTTGTATGACATATTGGTGAACTTTACAGAAATCCCATACTTATTCCCGATTCTCTTTAAGTTTCTAAAGTAGACTTTTTTTTAAAAAAAATCTACCAATACTTTGTATGTAAAACTACATTACCTCCATCTCCCATTCATTCATAGCCAGGTAGCACTGAGCTACCGCAACATCGGTTTCCGCTATTTTAGCAAACTCTTCGCAGAGTCGAATTCTATTTTCTTCTATAGCAGTGGACGCTGTTTCTGAGTTAGATGTAGAAGCCATCTTTAGGAAACCGCAACTTTAACGACAAGACTAGGGCGTAAACACACGCAAATATTCTTTAAAATCTTTTATGTCAACAAATGATCTGAGGTGCACTCTTAATAACCGCATGGCTAAACCTGATAAAGGAAAACGTTCCGGAAACATGAAACAGACTTTGGTGAGACTACAATTGGACAAACCTGTCTCGTTCTTTACGTTGTATATTAGCATTATAACGTTTCTATAGTTTTCGAAGATTCGCGTAGTCGGGTTCAACGTCTGACCACGTTATTCATTTTCCAACCGAAAGTCGGAACTATTCAGATAGCTTCGAACATCATTTCTATCGCAACAGTTTCCGGTAGAACGTCAAGTCAAATTTGACATTGTAGAAACTATATGCTGGGAAAATGTCCTCGGTCTCTTTAAACACAATAAAACAAATCATGAGAGTGATGGTAGAAGGCTCTGGCTTCGAAAGAACTTTAAGTAAGGTAAGGGCATGCGCTTCATTACAGTAAGCAGGTTGTTTTACTTGCTAAACAATCGCCGTGCATTAAAGAGCGATGTGCTTTTACAGGTGGACGTCCTGTCGACCAGCGCAGGTAAAGTGGTGTGTGGGATGCGTGTCGAAGAGGAGCACACCAACAAGGGGGGGACGCTGCACGGCGGGTTAACCGCCACCCTGGTGGACGTCATCTCGACCCTGGCGATCATGAATAGTGAGAGGGGAGCACCCGGGGTCAGTGTGGATATGAACATAACGTAAGTCCGTCACAGCCTCGGGTGGTCATGAATGGGCCTTAATGAAGACGCTGCATTCACAACTCCGTGTTTTTATGTCAAATACTGCAGGTCAAACCCTCCAGACACATGCTGAACTAATGTGGCTGTTGAATTACTTGCTTTAGTGTGTAATATTAGTATGGCTTCAAAGATAGACACCGTGTTTTTGTTGTACGAATAACTGAACCTGAATTGATGCTGTAATTTACAGTAACCAGGTGATTTAAGGAGGCCTTCATATATCTTGCAGTTACATGAATGCCGCAAAAATTGGAGAAGACGTACTCATCACCGCCCAAGTATTAAAGCAGGGACGGACGCTGGCGTTCGCCACAGTGGACCTCACCAGCAAAGTCACAGGGAAGCTCATAGCCCAGGGAAGACACACCAAACACCTGGGAAGCAGTTGAACACCCTCCCGTTGTGCCTAATGGTGTATCACATCAAGTAAACAAGAGTAGTGTTGCACAACATTGTTCCACTCGCTGGCTGTTAACATCCAGTACCTGTCCTCCACAGTTGTGAACGATGTTTAAAACTGCATTAACAACACAATGTCATGCATGTGAAATAAAAGAACAGACCATAGTTATGCTTCCAGAATTTGCGTTGTATTGAGATACTGATTAAAGAATCGACAGGGAAAAAAAAGACACGCCTTGTACCTTTTCAACTGAACACAATTAATCAACAAGGAGCGAGGTTATAATTGACAAAAAAAAGCCTGCGAAATCCAACTTTGATTCAATGGGCATGGCAACAACCTATTCAATTTCAGTAGGTCAAATGAAACATTTAGCATGTTAGAAGTGTTAATCATTACATAGAACACCATTTTGGTTTCTCAGCTATCCACAACCCAAATAAAACATAAGATTTCTGTAGCTTGAATAAACGGTGCATGGCTTTAATGGTGACAATAACCTTTAACATAAAACCAACGAGCATCAACTTTGTGTACAAAAATTTTAAGTTGGTTCAAGATTTCACCAAAGGCCTGCCTAGCATGTTTCAGAGGAAAGCAAATTACACCAAAACATTTTCAAAAGTCCAGCAAAGAAACTAAGGCAGTTAAAGTAGTAATACCTACACCATATGAATCGACAGATATTGTTCATCTTGTTTTCCTTGCTCGTACAGGTACTTCAACATCTATTCACACCTGTCCCTTGGTCAAAAGATTGTGTTAAGTTGCTCTAGAAACCCACTGACTTTACAATCTTCAACAATCCTTTCTTTATGGAAACGAGGATATACATGTCCATCTGAGAACCACCGTGAAGACCTGTGTGATGTTTGTTTCTGGTTTGATGCAACATAAAGAGTTCCTTGAATGACAGGTGTTGTTGACAGAGCGGCTCCAAGACAACCAACCACGCAAAAAAAAAATATATATATCAATGTTCGTGCAGGTTCAAAGAAACAAAACTGGATGAGTGACTAAGAGGGAATGAAAGGGAGTGGAAAAATAAGAGACAAGGGAACCAATCCAAAAATGGCAGAGAGGAGGAACACTGGGAGCTGGAGGAGGAGGAGGAGGGGGAAAAAAGGAACACAAGGATGGAACTGAATCAGCCTGAGGGCAGGAAGGGGAGAACAAAAACAGGTGATATCCAAGCACAAGTTCAAATCTTTATGCAACGAAATGGGTGGAGGTGAAGACATCACTTTGCTTCTGAAGGTTTCAGCAGGAGGGAGAGGAAAGGCTTTTCCCCACGTGGCTGAGTTGAGCAGGAAGCCTTAATCAGGCATGTATGGACGGAGGTGATCCTCTATGCCTCCCACGCCCCAGCAGGTCAGCTGATCCTGGGGCAGGTAAAGGCAAAGGCTGCACAACTTGAAAACTGTAGCCTTGGTTTTCGGAGTCTGCGAGAAACAACATTAGGGCACCATCAGGGATACGGAGCTATGAAGCAAGGGATGCGACCTCAGGGGACTCGCTCACCTGTAAGTGCTGTCTGTCCATGAAGAGAAACACGGACTGACTTGGGTTGTTCATCACCGTTCCAGCCTTGTCCTTCCGACTCAGAGCGTGCAAGCACTGCTTCTCGTAGTCACCATGGTGAAATTCAAACTTGGCCTGCAAGTCAAGAAAATTTCTGGTTTACTCTGAGAAGGGAACGTTTGCGACAACTAAGCGAGGAGACGGGCCTGACCTGAACAGGCCTGTAGGGTTCATCATCGGCCCCTTTCCATCTGGAGAACAGCAGACACACAATCTTCTCAATATCATTGCGAGGCCAAAGGATGAAGTCCATCTCCTGTGTGCAACCTATGACATCCTACAGGAATCAGAAGAAAGAAGAAAGTGAAATATATTCCACAGACCCTAAACTCAAAATTAATGATGTGAGAATTTCTACAAAAACAGATGCAATGTTTTTACAATGTATGTTGACTCGAATTAAGCAAAGTCTTTATATGTACAATAAACTAAATATGCTTCTGTCAATCATCAATCAAGGCACCAGTGAACATATTTTATATGGAGCATCATCACGTTGCTCCCATCACATTGACGAATTAAGTGTTCTGTCAGTAATTGTGGACTCACCCTTCGCATCGACTGGTACCGTGGGGCGTGTAGTTGCACAACATCCTTTTGCAGGAGCTCTATAGAACTCTCAAGAGAGTAGCTGGAATCCCGCACACCTCGTAAGATGTTTTCTTCATAATTGTTGGTCATCACTGGCAGCACTTCAGCAACTTCAAAAAGTGCAGACTTCTTTTTCTGAAAACAGGAGGGGGGGGGGGGTAAAAAGTACTTTCACCACAGAATCAAAAAAATCTGAGGCTAAAATGCAACTTAAAATGCTAAAATGAGGGAAAGAAAGCATTTAGTGACTAACCTTTTCCTTGAAAACAAAGGCTATATAAATCTTGAAGTCAAACTGATCAGCCAAAGATTCCCTTTTCTTCCGAAGTTGAGCTCGAAGTCGATTTCTAGTCTGATTTCTTCGTGAAGTTGGGTCCCCCATGGTTTGATTTGGATACTGTTTCCCACTTGTGCAGGATGTTTTGGCTCCACTGACTACTCGCGTATTTAACCAAATGTAGAAACAACTAACTCGGCGTCAGATCTGTTTATTACCGATTATCCACTAACAGAAAGGTAATAAAAGGAAAAGAACTCAAGCAACATTACGCCATTTTCGAATTTTGTAAACGGACAGTGCTGTGGAGGGGAATGATCGAAAACCCTAAGACGACAAGTAATGGTTCAGAAATACATGTTTTAAGACTAACTTTGAGCCAAATAAGCCTATTTGATCGACATGTCCAAATTAGAGATTTATATTTTATCAGCAAGTCAAATTTAACTTTTATTCTGCGTTACTGAATTTCTAGAACATACACTCGCTAACGACACAGAAAGAGAGTCTATCGTTTAGATGATTTCGAGATCATTTTGTATTTCTCTGTAAAATCTGCCTTATTTGCGTGACACAGACACGGTTGGGAGACAAACGAACATAGCAATTAAATGTGGACGCCTGGAGATATCGGCACTGGGGATCATCGAAGACTAATGCAGGAATTACTTTGACATTTCCATGACTGTTGCTGCCACTCTTTTAGCCCACGGCGCTGCCACGGCGGATATTCATGATGTGGGCGTATTTTTAGCACACTAGCTAAAGTGAGCTAGCAAGCTAACCTAGGGATTCTCTTCCAACACTAACTAGTAGTGATCCAACAATATAGCTACATCGTAAGAATCACTGGCTTAATCGAGGCCTACGCGTGGTTGGCTAGCTAGCGCAGTCATCTTTCCTCGCCTTTACATTTTCTTGTCTGATTCGATGCGAATGCCAGTGTTGTGAAAGTCAACAGACCTAAGGGGCTGGTTGGCTCATTTTGCTTGTGCTCAGCATTTTAGCTCGTTGTAATTTGCTTCCGTCACGTCTAGTCAACAACTACATCGGCATAAAACAAGAGACAGAGAACGGCCAACCGTCGATAAACGCCGAAACGGTGGAGCAAACGTTGGCTACACCAAATCTCCGCGTTTGAAGTTCCGAGGTGTTCGCTACTTTTCTTTCTTCTTTTCTTCAGTCGTCACAACCTCCGACTCGCCCTACTGCATGCCATGTCAAGATAAATCGACAATCCAGCCAAAATCCTCCGTTCTTTCAGTCGACATGTAGCATGTTCTGTCTGCCGGCGGGCCCATGTTTAACCGCGCGTCGTCCGACGTTTTTCCGTTTGTTTTTATGGTGTATTATTTTCTGGTGGTAACGGCACACAGACAACCTCGTCGTCCACGGCCTCATCAAAATGGCTGTGCGCAGTCAATCGCAAGAGCGTGACGTGTCCGGACACGTGATCGGCGCAGAGACTCGCGCGAACGTCATGTGATCATCGGGGCGTATTTAAGTTCCTGGCGCGAGATCCGGAGGATGGAAAGGAAGTAGAAAAACCTCGAAGTGAATTTACGTCTTACTGAATGTGAGTGGTTTTCGGAGCTTTTGTCGTCTAAATTGGTGTATTTTTTAGATTTGTAGCTCCTTTACGGTGTAATTTTCACACCCGACAGTCGCCGTTAGTGTTGAGGTAGCCGCGGTTAATTCCATTTATTGAACTCTGGCAAAAACCGACGCCGTGGGTTGTTTGCTACCGAGCTAGCACGCGTTTCACCCCCAGCGTTGTGCGCTTCTACCCCAGTTCATTCTAAAATAAAATTCTTTCCATTTTATCTTCTAGTGGAGCTTGATACATCTAAAGAAGATGAGTAGCAGTGGAAAGCCAAAATCCGGCCTCCAGGCTTCTAATGAGAATATAATGGTGAGTTATATGTTCTGTGTGGGTTTGGTTTCTTCCATCTTGGTAGTTATGGTTATCAGAAGACTACAGTTTAAATTCAACTATATATAAATTCCATCTACTGATGCTAAAATTTCTACCTACTTAACGTCTCAAGTCAGACACTGTAGATGTAAGTTTTTGCAGTGGTCTCATATTTTGGGTCACAGTTGTATAATCCGATCAGTAATGCAGGAGCAACACTGATGCTTTAAAAACCCCTCTTTAGATTCTGGCTAATTATTAGCAAGTTGACCTGTTTGAATGGAGAGGCAAGGAAAGGAAAAATGTTCCCACGGTGAGAGAATGGTCTATGCTTTCCCACACCTGTGTTACTGGTTACACTGGGCAGCAATGTTGTTTTGAGCCACTTCATTTATGCCTCCTTCTATGGTGACTGTAACTAAAGTACAGCATGCAAAATGATGCTAAGCCCTGGTGAATAGAGGCTTTGAAAATGAGAACAGGGGTCAGGTTTGTTTCCCATGTGACTCGGTTTCAGTACTTTGCTGGGAAAGTCTTTTAGATGTGGGTATATTTTTAATGTTAACAATTAATCAACAATTTTGTGGTCTGTTTTCTACCTAGAGCTTTTTTGGACCTTCACAAAAAGCAATGGGACCCAGCAGGCAAGCTCTGCAGCTCCTTAAAGATTCAGCTGCCAACAAAGACCTTGGAAGGTCGACTCAGGTGTGCATTTGCATTGATCGGGCAAAAATTTGATTCCAGTATTTTGCATCCATGTAGTTGTGCATTAAAATACAAATTTTTCTTTTGGTGAGTCAGGCCATTCCAAAAAGGAAACAGTGGAGTGCAACACCAACTCGAGGGCCTAAAAGGGTGAAGGTAGAAGTCAAATCCACTCAAACAGAGGAAAGTCAGTGTTTAATGGGTGGAATGTCTGCTGAAGCCTATGATCTAATGGTCAGAGGTAAGAATTCATTTGAAAGTAGTGGTGTAATTTACCCTCCAAAATTGGACTTTCAGCTGAAAGCTAAATTTTTGTAGAAGCACCTTCTGACAACTACTGGAAAGAGTTGGCTGAGGAGCGACGGAAGGCCTTGTACGATGTCCTGCAGGAAAATGAGAAGGTAAGTTCACTACTAAAAGGTGGCTCATGTTAAGCTTTCACTGTTGCTCAGTGAATTGACCTCAGTTGGCCCGAGTCTAGCAGATTAATGCACATTTAAACTTAAACCCTGAATACATGAGAGACTTTGAATCTTGGGTAACATTCAGGTGGCTTTAAGTTGGCAGTACACATTCTGCTTCCCTAAACTGTCATTTTCTATTTTTCAAACGCAGCTACACAAAGATATTGAAGCCAAGAATGAACAGATCACAGCGCTCAAGAGTGAAAACGAAGAGCTGCATGAGCTGGCAAAACATGTTCAGTATATGGCAAATATGATCGAGGTAGGTCATCTCAAGGTACACGTATTTAAATACTGTGTCCCAAATCTTGCCTCCTTCAATAATGTACACACCACTTCTGTTCAGAGGCTGACTGGGATGGGTCCAGACAATTTGGAAGAGCTGAGGGACATGGCACTTGAGACAGAGGACACCGAGCAGACCGGCGAGGCATCTGATCAAAGTGACTCGGAGGAGGAAGAAGAGGAAGAGGAAGACGAGCCTTCAGCCTGTGGACAAGCTGGACCCTCGGAGGAAGAATGACACAACTCTTGTGATGGACATGCACGGCAGGCATTGGCTGATTTTACTGTTGCATGCTACCTAAGACCAGTGCCGTGTCTTAGACCGTATTAACAGTGCACAGACTGGGTTCTCAAGTATTTGGGTTCGCTTATTGCCAACCCTCAAAACTCCGCTTGTATAGTTTTAAATTTAATGTTGTACTTTGGCTTGGTGAAAGCATGTTTGTAGATGGTGAGTTTTTAATTAAATGTCTTCCGTTAGATTGCTGCTCCTTCACCTTTGGTACTATTGAATCTTTGTTCCTTATTTAAACACATGGAACTTCTGTTCAAACACTGGTTCAAGTTTAAAAATAAACATTTTAAAAGACTTTCTGAATATTTTTCTCAGTGACTCTGCCCTTCAAGGAATAATGGAAATTTAATCTTGCTTGGACTTGAGTACAACTACCATAGTTTCAATAACATGAAACATGTATACATTAGCTAAAATCCAGACTTGTAGCAAGCAACATTTTTCTAATCTTGTGTGGGTCTTTCTACAAAACTGTTGCTCACTGGATAATTTTAGTTGGACTGTTCTCTGTAAACCCTAGAGATGGCTGTGGGTTAAAATCCCAGTAGACCAGCCTGTCTGGCACCAACAACCAGCCACGTTCAACTGTTTAACTAACTCTGCTCAGCTTCTTCTGTTGAAGCCTCAAGTTCCACTCCCAGGACAGAACCAGCTCTCCTCATGAGCTTATGGGGTCTGACAGCAGCTGACTAACTGCTGCCCCAGCACACCACTGCATAGACAACACTTGAGATCACTGAGGTATAAAACATCTGCACACGATGTGTTCAATGTCCACTCTAGTCCACTGCCTTCATGAAGCTCCAGGTGTTTGTAGCTGTCGCCACCACCCTTCTGAGGCTGCTTTCTTAAATCCACCACCAGCTCCTTCATTAGTGATTCCGACTCTACGGAACTTTCTGTACTCAGCTTCACGTCCTCCGATACAGCCCATGATGGCCGTGTCGTCCCAAAAGGTCTGCATGGCAGGTGATGGTAAAGCCACGTCTGTGGTCACTGTGAGTCCTTGGATGCTTGTTTTTTTGGCACAGGAACCAGGCATGTTGTCTTCCACAGAGCAGGAACGACCATCTTGCTGGAAAATGTGCTGGAAGATGTTCCACAGCTGAGCAGCACATCCTTTAAGCAGTTTGGTGCTCAGGCTTTTTGGACCTGCAGACATTCCTGGGCACTGTCTGCTCTGACAGCATCATTTGTGATGTAGCTGAGCTGGGGGGGGTGAGGAGAGGTGTTGGAGATGAGCCGGCAACGGGGGACGCGTCGCTAGAGGGTCTGGGTGGAGGGTGGGAGGGATCCACAGCATCCACCCTGTGGAAGAACAGGTTTAACTCAGTGGTCTCTTGCAGGTCTCCTCCCATCACGGAACAGTAGCGCTTCCTCCTGTAGCGCCCAGTTAAGCTCTCTCCCCCCCCCCTCTCCTGAAGGCACCCTTCTTCGTCCACTTTAAGGTCGACTCTGTAGGAATTACGTCATCTATACCGAAGTTAACTCGCTTTCAAAATCCGTAAACTGACCGTGATTCATCCAAGCCGAATATGTGGGACGCCTCCAGGGGAAAACAGCCGACTGAATAGACTCAATAATGCAAAAATAAATTTTATTGCGACTTATGGGCAAAAAATACTGACTGAAAGGATGAACAGTAAGCAACCAAATGGATCAGTACAAAAGCTGTTTAGCACAGATGGAGAGGAGAAGTCCAGTAAATGTCAGAGGCGCGTGTTTGCAAACCAAACTGACTCAACGCCTGTGAAAAATGATACTTTTGCCAAAATACAGCATTGTCACAGTGAAAGGAATGAAAGAAGGTCTTGCAAAACAACGTACAGAAGATGGAAAATGTAAATGTCTACAGCTTTTAGTAACAATTTCACTTTTACCATTAATACATAAAAAATAAGAATTCAGAAAATATTACTTGCTTATCAATATGGCTTCTGGACTGTGCAGTTAGAACCAAATAAGAGTCATCATAGGTTTGTCTCACTTGTGCTTATTACGTTTAAGTATGCTGGCCCAAATATAAATGTACATGTGAAAATACATTCACCTGAATAATAAAAGATTTAAAATGAATCCATTCCTTTGGTTAGGGTAAATCTACATGCCCCATTACTTTTGGGGCATTTTAGGGAAAGAAAATCTATACTGAAGTTAGTCTATTAGCAAATCTTAACCTCTATAAAATAATTTATTGTGATATAACTCAAAAGAAACTCCAATTAAAATGAAGTCTAAGATAATTTGAATGATAAGGTGGTTAAACAATGAAAAATATCAGATCTGCGCCAACATAAAACTTAAATATCGTTGCATTTACATGATGCCATCTGCATTATTACGGTATAATTGTAAATGAGTAAATATAGTATAAAATAAATTAAAAAACCATCAACAAAAGTGTGATCTGCTGCTTTGCACAAGCACACGATTCAGTAGTACAGTTAGACGTTGGGATTAGCTGTGTCCTTCTGTCCTGGCGTTCATGATTCCCACCTAAGAGACGCTCCTCTCCTGAGTCGCTCGCTGTGCAGTTGGGCTGCAACCACTGTACATTTATCATAAATAAACCATATTTATTGCCCTCAACTTGCTCTGTACCTGGGAAGAGTGAAAGCCTTCCAAGGACCGTGTATTCCTGCTGGAGCGAATCCAGGCTCAGATATTCCGAGCTGACTGCGTCGAAAGTCTTCACCTGTCTGCTATGTGCAAAAGGTGTCACGTCTGTACAGAAAAATTGCACTTCTTCACCTGCATTAAGGAGGAAATTCTGCACGCTGGGGCCAACTGCGCTGACCCGTTTCCCCCTTCAGTTTGTCCTCCGTGCATCCCTTGAAGCAAGGAAAAATCTAAATGCACAAAAGAGCTTTCACAACCTCTTAATGGTCCCCCTTTGCCATAAAACATGCATCTTCCAATCATATGCAAATCCCTGAAACTCAAAATGGAACATAACAGAGGACAAACCCAACACATTTCAAACACAAGCACATATATTCCACACAGCTGTGTAAAACCGGCCATAATCACGAGCCTCACAACAGTGCAAATTGAAAGCAAGCGCCAGGAAACATAAAAGAAATGTGTCAACAGTGATCAGTAATTGTCTAGTGTGTGACTAAGAGGGTGATCAGTGAGGAGGTGATGTACACTAAGTGTTGTGCTCAGTGAGAGGTTACTTGAAGATGCAATGTTCGAGTTTTGGTCTGAACATTCGTTCCAGCGGCTCCTCGGCGTCCTGTGAGATTCAGAGGTTAAACTCAATGTGCCTGGCTCAGAAATCAGGGAGAGAAAAGGGCAGCGAGGAACGACGGGGGCGGGCGCTTGTGGTCTGTCGGACCGATCATGTGATCGTTATATGCAGTCCTGTGTGGAGGGGGGAGGGGGGCAGAGAAGATGAGATGTTTTTTTGTGATGTTTCAGTGGCACGGTGGCTCAGAAGGCAGTGGTGACGGCGTTTCCCCGCCACGTCCCCAGGCGGAGCGTCTTCCCGGGCAGCGTGTCCAGCTGCTCGCACGCCAGTCGGCCCTCATCACCTGTGGCGAGGAAGGACAGCGGTGAATTGACGCCTGGATCGCGACGGGTGCCGAACTACCGAGCCCCACATTTCAAAAGGAGGCTTCAAAACAAGCGGCGACTCACCGAATGCGAGCAGCGTTTCTATGGCAACGTGGCGTAGCTCTTCATCAGCTGACTCATAAAGTGCTACAACTGCCTTGATGCTTTCCACTGCCTACAGACGGAAACACTTGTTTTTTTAAATGTCCCACACAGATCCAGAGGAATTAAACACCAATATTTAAACCTGGCGTGCAGCGAGCCTCGTGTTCAACATAAAAAATAGAATATTTTAATACAGATAAACAATTTTAGAATATTCTCGCTTCAGTGGAGCTGAAGCTTAACAGGATAATTGCTTTATGCTGCAGTTTTTGAGAGAATAATCTTCCAACACGCTCTGTCCTGCAGAACTAGTTTAGTCGTGTTAATGTTACACACAAAAGACCACAACTGCCTTCACCAGCTGGATGAAGCCTTGAAGTGTAACTTTAATGTGTCCGCGCTGTACATTTAAAGGCAAAAACTAGACATTTGCTCCTCCTACACTCCAGTTGCACAAAGAAGAACTCAAGCCGTCAGTAAATCAGGGAGAAAAACGTCAGTGTGGCCCGTGGTTCTATTATTGGACAGGTTTAGAGCCACTGACCTGCAGACAGCTGAGAGCTGAACAGGCTGCCCTCTGGTTCTGACCTCCAGCCTCTGACAGCGCCTGGGTGTAGCACTCTACGGCCTGCAGACCCACAAAAACATTCATGCCTGGCTTGCTGCATTTGTCACAGATGTTCTAAATCTTCTCAGACACACACACACACACACACACACACACACTCACTCTGGCCCTGAAGTGGCTGCGCGATGCTCCGGAGGAGAGGTAGTCGGCCGCAGCCTTGTTGACCCGCGGGTCCTCTGCAGTGAGCAGGGAGGCCAGGGCCCTCAGTGTGTGGTTTCTAGGCCACAGAGACGATACAGGCGTCTCCTCCAGCTCTGTTAGGACCACAGAATGTTCTGCCTTGCACAGAGCTTCGGCGAACACATCTGAGGACAAGACGAACACAGACAGTGTCAACAAGATGAAGCCCCTTTCCCCGTGCTGGTGGATTTTTTCTCGACATACCCTCTCTGGCCAGATGCTGCAGGTGTGTCTCCATGTCCTGGACTTCATGCTGTAAAATGTAACCGTAGAACTGAAAGACAGTGAGGACATCCTGGGAGAGGGCAGCAGGCACGAGGTCGCTCCTGTCCACCATTTCACCAACTACGACCCCAATTACTTCAGAGGAAAGAGTGGAGGGAGAGAAAATTCACCCATTACATGAGTTCAGACTGAAAACAAGAGTATGGATGAGCGCTTGACCCAACGTGCAACCTCTGTCTGATAGGAAACTAACCTGCGTCTGAGCTGTGCGGGTGCTTCTCCTGCAGCACTGCAGTGTAGTGCTGATGCATGTGTTGGAAAACTCTGTCCAGTGTGGTGTGGAAAAGTCCTGCAGACCCGCTGCACTCGGACCAGAGAGTCATCAGCTGCGGGCGCTCGGCGAGGCCCGGGAGAACTGTGCAGACAAGAAAACAAAAGGTCAGATGCTGTAGAGTCCTGAGGCCCTGTTAGAGCTCTGGTTAAGATTAGTTACTATGGAGCACAAATCAAGTCAGGCTAAAGTAAAATGCTGGACTTCATTGTAAATACAACCCTGCAGGTTTGGTGGACGCACCAATCCTTTCCACCTACCGTCAGCGGCGCAGGTAATGGTTCCCAGCCTGTCCACACTGACCTCTGCTAGCTCCTCCAACAGCTGAGTCTGTCCTGATAGTTTGAGGAGAAGGCTGCGGCGCTGCCACGTGCTCACCCCAGTGGTCAAACGCTATTATGACAGGAGGAGGGGACAGAAAGCTGATGTAAACCGGCAAAATTAAACATTCAATCGATGTCTTCTTTTTACGTCTAACAGATTTCTAGCCAGTAAATATGAGCTCCACCTGGATGAGGTGATTGCAGTACTGCAGGTGGATGACAATGGCAACGTCCAAGTTCTCGTTTCCAGTGGTTAGAGGTAAGGGGCTTCCTGCCACACTGTTGCCCACTCCAGTGTCTTCTGTCAGGGCCTCACTCAGATGTCCTCTGGCTTCTGGATGGGGGCCACTATACGATGTAATTACACACAATCACCACAAGACGGCAGTAGCATTCCATTTTAAAAAAACACTAAATGCTTTCATAAGACTATTTCTCTCCATGCAGACAATAAAAAAAACCCCAACAAAAACAAATGAAAAAATGCTTAATGTACTCTGTGTCAGTCAGCCCACACAAAGTGCCTCCATCTGTCTCCCACTCACCCGATCCTCTCTCCGTCTGTATCAAATAAAGGAGACCTCTGTGGGATGCTAAGGAACGCGTTATCATCACCAGTGTCGTCGTCGTCGAAGTCAGAGGTGTTGAGGAAGTCGAAGCTCTCCAGGGCACTCTCCACCGTCAGACTGAGGCTGGATGAACGACTGCGGTGACCTGGGAGTCGACACTAAGCAGAGGAGGATGTAGGGAGAAGTCAGTATTTATGGGTGAGAATGTAAATTAAGGTGAAGTGAAAATGATCATTTCAGGTACACCCACGTTTAAAAATACCCTAACAGAATGTTAGATATATGTTGGTCATGATTTTCAAAAACGTTCACCTTGAGTAGATCCTCCAGACGCATCACTTCCTGCTCCAGGTCCTGCAACTCTCGGCAGCGGTGAGTGAGCGACTCCAGTTCCATCAGCAGGCTTTGGATGGCCTCCTCCAGACTACTCTCCAGGAAAGCCCTGCTCCCCTCTCCCGCCCAGCCCACGGTTCCCCCTCCCTCTGCGACGCTTCCAGCCGGCCCCGTGGTTTCTGACGAGGTCAGCCTCTTGACGAGCTGCCGCGTCAGGCTGCCCGCCTCCTCCGTGTCGAGCTCCACAGGCTTCAGTTCATCATTATGGTCCAAGAACACATCTTCTGGAGCCACCGTCGACAGGTGACCATCGAGCAGAGAGAAGGGGCGGCCGAGTCACTGTTGGAGGCAGAATTCCGCTGGGACTCCGTGCGCTCCCACTCGGAGTCTTCGGCCACCTCTGCTTCGTCACTGGCGAGACTGGTGGCCCTGCTGCCCCTCTCCCCGTCCTCTTCATATGCATCTTCCTCCTCTTCTTCCTCCTCCTCCATCAGATGCTCTTCTGCGATGGAGTCCTCTCGTGTCGCGAAGATCTGCGTCGGCGATGGGTCCGTTTCCGGGGGAGTGACCATGATCTCTGGGTTGGACTGGCCCTGGGAGTGGCAGCTGAGGGCGGGGCTTGGGCTGGGCGTGGAACCAGAGGTGTCGGAGAAGGTGAAAGAGAGGCGCTTGCACTCAGCGACCCCACAGCCGCCGTTCTCAAAGACATCATCCGGTAAAGTGGCCTGAAAGAGAAGAGAGGCGTGTAAACGTTGGCCATCAAAGCAAAATCAGTGCATGTGAGAGAGAGAAAGAGAACAGAAAGAAACTCTAGGTCTGTTTGACCAAGTCAGAACCACAGCAAGTTCAGCCTGGCGAGAAGAAACACAGCAGTCTGTGCACGTCATGCAGAGGCACCATGCAAACACATGTGGTGGCATTCTGCAGCTCACAGAGCACCAATGTGTGTCCGCCCTTAGACTCTACTCCTATCACGGCACGGAAGTGGGATCGCACACAAGAGTCGGCTTTGGGGGGTTTGGAGGGTGGGGGAGGGGCACATCACACTCACATAGACCTCCAGACTGGATTTGGGCCTTGGCCGCAGTGAGGCCAGGTCGCCAAAGGAACGACTGCGCCTGAGCTTCTCTAGCAGGGTGTCTCGGAGCGTGTGCAGGAAAGAGAGGCGCTGGCGCTCCACCGGATACGGCCGCCACTTCTTTACACAAGCAGGCAGGTAAAAACAAAAATGGAACAAGGTGTTGCGTATGTGAGTGAGGGCAGGTGGGTGACAAAGTGGAGACGGACAGGAGTGCGTGTGGGTGTGAAGGGGGGGGCGTTAATGTTGAAATGCAGAGAAGAGGAGCAGGGAAATGGGTGAGGGTTAGTTTTAGGGGTGGGGAGAGTTCCGCCAAGGCACTGCTGACATCAACTGAAAGGGCGCCGTGTTAAAAATAACCATACAGCTGGGTTAGCGTCCAGATAATACAGAGCTGTACAAGATGGAACCTCATCTATCTCCCCTCTATTTAACCTGCTATAAACAAAGCACAGACTCCCTTCAAGCCTCGATGTGATGTTTACAAAGTCCGGAATTCCACTGTGTGTCGGACTCACAAAGAAGGAGGCGTCCTGGAAGGTGGGCGTCTCCGGCGTGCCCTGGCTGTACACCGACACTCGTCTCTGCAGCACCGTGGCTTTGCTCACGTTGCCGGATGACAAGGTGAAGTCCTCGACGTCGAAGGGGCTTGATTAAGGAACGACAACAAGGAGAATGGACCAAACTTAATGAATAATTAAAAGGAGGTGGTGTGGTGACGAGGAATGAAACAATTCACATTATCATAGTTTCCAAATCTAATCACATGGTTGAAACAATCATACAGGAAGTTGCAAGCTTTGTTGAACTAAAATGAACTTTTCCACGGATCTATTCGTCTAATACCGACAAACGAAAGTCAGAATCAGGAAGAGCCACTTACTGCCACGTGACCTCCAGGTTGAGTTTGATGGTGCCCAGGTCGTTAACGTCCACGGCCACCACCTGAGGCATGGCGGTAAACAGCTCCTTGGTTTCACAGATCACACTGCCCACGAGCATGTGAGAGGCCAGGCCCTTCAGCTCCGTCACCTGGAGACGAACCCAGAAAACAAGCATTTCCTGCTGCTCTGAAAGATTTCAGAAGCTCACACTTGTCTGGAATTCCGCAATACCTTGATGTTGATGAGGTCAGAGATGAGGGGCATGAACACCATCTCGTCTCCATCCCAACTCTGCCTGGAGTTCACTTCAATCCGCCCCTTCAGCTTCCACCTCTGACGGCCGTAACGCATGAAGATCTAAAGGAGGAAATTGGCAGATTCATTCCATGTGAGCCGGAAAACACAGGAGTAACTTATTAAGTTCATGGCTTCACTAATCAACTCTTACCTCATACTGGTCACCTGGACACAACCTGGCAAAACCCGCCAAACCTGCCGGGCAGCAAAAACACTTTCAAACATCACAATCCAACAAACACACGGACGTCTGTACGTTGTCAGGATTTCAACGCAGAAAAAGAAACTTCCAACTCGTTTGCTGGGTGTTTATCGTCATCCTTATCTCACCTTTCATCTTGATATGAAACTCTCCCAGGAGGTTTTCCAGCTCACTCTCAAACATGCTCATATTCTGTACACGGATACAAAGAACATCGCATAAACGCTCGACGAGAGTCACGAGAACAAATCAAGATGGTCGGCATAAAACTGCAAAGGTGGAAGGTGGTGCACCGATAATTCTCATCTAAAGTACCTCGGTGTATTCCTTGTAGCGGCGGTTGACCTCTGCGATGCTCTCCTTGGTGCCTTTGCTAGACGGGGACGAGGAGAACGCCTGCTTCATCCGGATGGCGCCGTCCCTCAGACGGCTCTGGATGCAGAAGGCTTCGTACAGCTCATCCACCTGACAAACGCACACAGAACCTCCATCTTTAACGTGCTGCTGTGGCAAACATGCGCTCGACCTCTGCCCTTTACAAACATACCGAAGCTAAAAAAAAACTGAATCAACAACACCTGGCGCCAACCTGCAAAAACAGCAAACATCTGACGGTTTCAGGTTGGTCCAGTGTTCAGAATTTTGTATCAAATGGTCCAAAAACCAGAGCGAAAACAAAAATTGCCAAGAGCGAAAGGCAAAACTAACATTAAAAAAAGCTCTAAAAATGTGTGCAGTTCCAGCTGGGATGCCTCCGGTGGCAGAAGCTGGTGCCGTCCCAGCGAGTGACGTTCCCAAATTGTGAGGAACGACAGACGGAGTTCAGAGCTTGAACATGTCTGCCTGGCTTCCAGATGATGTTGCTCAAGCCCGCAGGAAGCAGCTCCAGCCTCGCCGGGAGCCCAAAAACCTCATTCGGTTTTGTGGAAGCTGTGACCAAAAGTGTCCTACATGTTTTAGGTGTAAGAATTTAAGGGAAACAGAAAAAAAAGTTCCCCCTCCCCCCCAGAAATCACAGACGCAGAGCAATCGGGCAAAAACAAAAACACTCCTGAGCCTCATCAGAAGAACAACATTACAGCCGGCGTGATGAGGAAGCTGAAATATTGATGCCTGGTGCTCTTTATGGCTCTCATTAGGGACAAGTGGGAGAAAATGGGGCATTCAGGCTCCTAATGGCTTTCATGAGTGTTTGTGTATCTGCGCCTAAACTCACGACGGAGTGTGTGTTTCTGTGTGTGTGTGATGGAGGAGGTGGGGAAGCTGCGGCTGGAACAGGAGGGCATCAGCTCAGAGGCATTTTCAGTGGGTTGTGAGGATCTAATAACTTTTATGAGCACGCAAGTCAAGCCCGCCGGTCCCCACAGCGCCCCTCGCCCCCGACTGGGGCCCGGCCCTGTCTGCCTGTGGTATGCGGTGCACGTGGCGAGGCTCCCGAGCCACCACCGAAAAGGGCCTCTGCCCACAAATGTTGTTCTGCAGCGAGCGGAGCCGGTGAGCGACAACAGGGGGGCGATCCATTCACGTTCTAATCAAATCAAGGGTCCGGGACACTTATTGCGCAACGTTCGAGGGGCGTAGAGCAGACGAGCCTCTCAACAATCGCGTCGTTATCGGCTAATTAAGCCACTTTATTGTCCCCAATTCCAACGGCCCCATTGTGCCTTCAAGGTTCTGTCTTTTTGAAGGTCAGCCAAGCGCCGCTCCAGAGGACGGCCAGCAACATATTGCTGCGCCTCGGGCGCATTTCGCCCCTCGATTAAAGAGGAGCAGAACGAAGAAATGGCAACACACAATTCGCATCAGAAATATCAATATTTTCCATTTTGTATCACCTTCCATTGAAATGAACTTGAGACTCCTTTGTGAATTTTAAATCACAAAGTAAAGAGACATCAAAACAACAATAAAGTGACAAAACCACGACAACAACGAACAAAGAAAGATTTAGATCCCGAGGGATTATTTTTTTCCAAGGATAATCCATTAGTCTGAGCAATTTCACTTAAAACACACCTGCGACGACTCAATTATGTCTCACCAGATGTGACGAGACATTAAATGCAAACATATTCAAAGCTGAGTCCTCTATTGTGGTCCAGCGCAGTGAAAGACAACATCCGCGGACCAGACATCCAATAAAGGATGTTTATCTGGGAGTAAGTGACACAAAGGGCGGGGATAATCCTGTGTTTGTGCCTCGTAATTCTAATTATACTGCAAATCCCTCGTTAATGGCTGTAAAAACACTAGATAATATTTGTTTTACAGAGTTTTAGAGGTCACCACCGAGACCGTCGCTGCATTAGATCTGATTTTAAAATGGGATTTTCAATGAGAGCAGAGAGTCTAACAGTTACACAGGAATCCTCTTAAGATATGGCCATTATCCCAGATTGTAAGATAATGACACACATGCACGCGTACACACACACACACACACACACACACACACACACACACGGCAGGGAGGGAGGCAGGGCGTGATTATAAGCAGATTAAAACAGGCGGGACACATCAAACAGCATCAAACACACAGGCCACTCTCTAGGGATCCGTGGTGTGTGTGTGTGTGTGTGTGTGTGTGGCAAGATTTAAGGGGGGAGGGCAGAAAAAAAGACCCTATATTTAATAAAAATAATCACATGTTCACTATTCACGCTCATTCTGGATGCAGTTTAGTGCTCAGACACAATTTCTCTCTCTCCCAGGAGATGAGATGGCAGCTGCCCTTTCACCAACCTCTGTCACTCCTTTCTTTAATGATGCCCTGCTGAAACACACACACACACACACACACACACACACACACACACACACACACACCACACACACACACACACACCAGAGGTTGCGTAGTGCCACCTGCCACCTCCATGTGTGCCAATTATCACTGACACATCTGCAAACAGCCACCAGGGAAAAAACTGCCCCGTTCTGAGTCATGTAAACACACACACACACACTCACACACACTAAGAGGTTGCTGACAGGTTGCTGCTAAATTGTCCCTCACAGCAGCTGCCTCGCACAAAGAAACACGTCTGTGCATGAACACACACTCATGTACACGCTTCCCGTTACTCATGCCAGCGTTTCTCCATTTAAAGACCATCGAGAGGGACGGATCACATGTGGAGTTCCTCAAACCCATCGGCGACCCAACAGACTGATAATGTCTGAAAGAGCCAACGAAGGTTTCATTGTCGTCATTCATCCACTTCAAAAAACCTCCAGAACGTTATTAAACCCAACTTCTGACTTTGATAAACCGTCTATATTTAGTGTGAAAGCTTCCCGAGTTAGAAATGTGACTTTTGATGCTTTTTTTACCTGTCTGAGCAGAAAAAGAGCCCCGAGTGCGTTCGGATCTATTTTTGTGCAGCCTCAACAGCTTCATTGTGGATGATTTTAAACGGAGACAAACAGGCAGAATATCTGCTCGTCTTCTCTGGCCGAGCGCATCGTGCACGCACGCACGCTTCCTTTCCGCCGCCTCAATCACCCCCTGCTCTAACCCAATAACTGCCCTGACCCAAATCCACCCTGGCTTATAACCCCTTTAGAAGCGCGTGTTTTCCGACTCATTGTTGGGTTTGTTGCGGGCATCCGAAGAAGACGTGTTACTGCTCGTCAGGAAATATCCGAACATAAAGGATTCCGGTCACCCAACAGGAGGCTCCTCTGTACTCTGGACTTCAAAGGTTCCATCTACGAGTAACCATGGTTATCTCTGAGGCTGCGTGGCAGTTTGCCCCTGTGTGCTCCGACTGCCCGCTGTCACGTCTGATTTGATGCACAGCGAGGAGGATAATGACAGGAAAGCAATTTCATGTAGCTGTGTGACCTTACAGGGGTATTACTGGCAACAGAGAGCGGGGCAACAGAGGGAACCATGGGAAAGTTCTCAGAGGATTAAAACTACAGTCACATACAGGGGGTTTGGATGCTGAAGCCAAATTTTAAAAGACACGTGGAAAATTGGGTACGAGAGTGCAAATCGGGCTCAAGATGTTGGAGAGTCATCTCGTTTAGAGGAACATAAACGTGTAAACAAAGCACATGCTAATGAAAAACACTCGTTAGCTCACCAATAATGCTGCAAACGCGCGGCTTATTTTCCGTTGACATTGTTTGTCTACATTAAGTACATGCTAATTAGATTAGCCAGTTTCGGAGTGTTTCAGAGAATTTCCTCTTAAACCACCTCTTCCTTGTGGGGAGGGGCTCAACTGCACTAATGACCCTCAAAACGGCAACGATGGGGGCAGCTTGATGCCGGTAGGGTTTTCTAATGGGAAAATGGTAAATGGTAGATCAAATAGCCAAACTAGCAGATTTAGATCTAGGATATCTCCTGAGGAATCACATTTAAGCCGTCAGTTTTAGCTATAGCTTTGTGTTCGTCTCTAACAGCTCAGGTCAAAGGTCATCAGGTGTGATGTCGTCACAGACAGAATGACTCGGCGGGCTCTTACCTTGCTCATGTGAAACTCCAGACGTCTCATGTATCGCTCAATGCTTTTGATTTGCTGCAGACAGACAGAGGGAGACGATAAGACAAGCCCTCATTGCCCCCTTTCAACCTTTTCCCAGTTCCTATTATATTATACACCAAACACCCCCCCAAAGGGGAGGTGACCCTCCTCTCTTGTCAGCTTACCTTGTCAAGGTCGTACAAAACTCCCTGGAGAGAGAAAACACACAGAATCACAGTCAGGGCAGAAAGTCAACGTAGCTGTCACCATTTTAACAACACAAGCTGTAGATTTCAGCATAAACAAACATTGTTGAGAAGTGTGTGTGCGTGTGCGTGTGTGTGCGTGTGTGTGTGTGTGTGCATGCCACCTAATTTTAATCACCAAGTTAAACACTAAAATGAGACGACCTGTCATTTTAAATAATTAACCAGGACCAGGATGTTTGTCAGACGCACGCTAACCGAGTCGCCGTTACTGAAGATTAATATTTACTAGACAGACGCTGGTTTATTTTTAGGCATCCTTTAACTCGGTGCAGCTTCTCACCAGGCGAGAGTTCCTCTTCATGTCCTTCATCAGAGACAGGAGTTTGTCCAGTTCTGTTTGATGAACTTCAAGATACTCGCTTAAAAAAAAAGAGAAACGGGCTTAAAAAGTCAGATCAGGGAAGCATTTAGCAGCTCCAGAAGATCACAGCGACATCAGCTCATCATCGCGTAGGGACATTTATGTACGTAAAAGGAACCGATCGGCGTCGTTGAGCCCGGCCGGGCGACTTTAAGGCCTGTTTTACTCACTCGAGGCCTCGTTTGAGAGCGGCGTAAACCTCGTCCAGCCTCTTAGGCTGCGGCTCCCTGGAGCTGCTGCCTGCCTTGTGTCCTGACAGGTGGGGCTTCTTCGGCTTGGACTGAGGCTTCTTCTGCACCACCGTGTTCCCCATGAAGGAGTTACACCTAAACGCACAAACACAAGTCCCTCTGTCATGATATTTAAGCCTTTTAAAGCTAATAAATCAGAGCGTGTGTTCCAATATCCATCTAAAACAAAGAAATAAAAAAAGAACCCTGGTCACATAAACTCAAGTATTACATATCCAGCATCGGGCCAGCGGCTGCCTGTAATAACAAAGCTTTTGATGAGACTTCTGGACCATTTCACAGCTCGGCCAACGTGCCCTCGAGCCAGAGTCAACATGAATTCACCTCCCCTGTCTGACGGAGGGGGCTCGCCATCATCTGGCAGCGACTCCGTCACACAGGACTGACAGATTTAGCCTAGATTTTATTCAAATGCATCAGCAAAGGCCAGCCAAACATGCATGTGTACACACACACACACACACACACAGTGTCTAGAAACACTCTCTAATGACCAGATGGGTGTGGAAACATCGTTAACTGTGACCACAAGCACGGCTCCTACTTCCTGCCTTTGACGGGTTTACGGCTGCCTGTTGTGGAGGAAGTTAAAGTTTCTGTCACACTTGGAGAAGACAATGAAAATTCAATCCATTTTCTGCCCACCAGCCTCCAAAACATGATATTTCTCTTGAAAGCTCTTCTTTCTAGAGCAGAAGGCAGACACACATATACAATTATACATATTTTATACCAGTTGCTGTGAGCGAACTAAATTTCTAATAACAGTATAAGAAAATACACAAGTCGGGACTTTAATAAACAGGAAACTGACAAAAGAAGAACCAATTTAATTATTTGTGAATTTTTGGGAGCGCTAATATTCCCAATCCATCCCTGAGAAAATGAAACATAAATGAATTCCTGTTACTGTGGTTCACCATCACCTTGAATGCAGAATAAATGATGGAAAACGAGCTTAAAATGGGCTTTTTGATGTTTCTGACAGTTCAGCAGACACACAACTGATGCCGGTTTTTCCAATTCTGGGGTGTTTTTAATTCAGCCGTGAGCCTGCTGATGTTTTTGGTCCTAAAGGACATTCTTTAAAAAAACATAGCGACTTTCCAGTGCTTTGAAAAACGTGTTAGACACAATCCAATATCAAATCTCTCCCACTCCGTCGGCGACTTCCATAAACCCACCGTCAGGTGCCACCCAATAATCCTCTTTGTCTGCTGAGATTCCTGCTTACCGAGAGCGTCGCTCCTGCAGCGTGCTGAAGCCGGCGAAGGACTGACTCCGGATGATTCCGTTGGGGCCTCCGGGGGAGTGCGTCCCTGCCGCCATGATTTCTGGGACGCGTGACGACACACCTAAAAAGAAAAAAACAGAAAAGAAAGGCGACAGGTGTCAGCAGAGTTCACCGCCTGGATCCCAGCCGAGCGTGGTTAAACAAGCGGAAGACGGATGATCGGGCCCGGTCGTAAGTGTCTTTTTGATCCGAGCGGAGAGTTAAATGAAGGTCAGGAGCAACGTGTCGCCACTCTGTCATCGCTCAGCTGCCAAACATACCTCTGCTGTAGCTGTTTCATGCGTTTCTTTCTCCAGGGACACAACTGGTGTCACTTCTCTTTGCCTGAATTGTGTACTCGGTGAATAGTTCCCACCTAAGCTAAAGGTACGAGACCCGATCCATCTGGCTGACAGGTTTTAACAACTCGCATATGTTACAAGCGCAAGTCGTGACATTTCTGAGGACGGGGCCACGGAGCCGCTGCAGCTTTTGAATTTATTCGGAATAAATTCACGGAACCTGATTCAGACTGCCCGGTTACATAACTGGTTTAGACGGGCGTTTATATTTAGCAGCAGGAGCCCGTCGGGCTTGGAACCGTCGGAAACGCTGAAGATGTGAAGCAGCACATCTCGTTTGTAAAGCCAGAAATAGACAGAATTTCAGGTCATGGTGTCAGAAAAAGACGGAGCAGAGAAAAAGAGGAGGCAAGAATCTACTGATATTGCTTAATGGGGCTAGCTGAGGTAGCTTTAGCAGGCGAGCACGACACCTTAAAGGGCAGTTCAGGGAGGTATCAAAGCCAAGATTCTTCATGTTATGCAGATTAGACGGCTTAATGTCTGTTTCAATCGTTAAATTTAGTGGTGCAGACTTATCACGAGTCCCAGCAGGAGTCCAGATCTGTCAGCGGTGTCATGTTGGTCACGGCTCCAATCACTGCCAGGGATGAAAATCTGATGACACTCAGTGTTGCTGCCACGAAAACGAATGACAGCGAGTGCGTTTACGTCTCTAAATCCAGATCATTTCCCGTTTCTGAGCTTTAAACGCAGAATAACGACAAATAAAAAGAGTGAAATTGCTCAGCAAAGGCGCCGAAAAGCCGGAGTTTAAGGGTTAATTTCAGATTAAAACTGTCAGAATATGCAAACCAGACTAAAACGAAGGAAAACCGGGAATGTTTGGACCCTAAAGTTCGACTCAACACAAACAACAAAGATCCAGCGTGACAAACATCGACTCTTCCTCCGAACCTGCTGCATTAGCAAACAATCGAAGCCGGTTTCATCCGGTTTGCTCCTTGGATCAGCTTTTTTCCACTCATCCATCATCAGTCCACACACACACACAGACACACACACAGACACACACACACCTTAGTGCTGTGATTGGACAGCCCCTCCTTTAGTCTGAATGGCAGAAAAAGGACACAAAGACCCAGATTCTTCTTTAAATCGGAACAACATTCAATCAGCCTGATGTTTGCATTAACAATTTAGTTTGGAAGAAGCTGCGCTGGTTGCCTTGACAACATCTGACTTAAACTCTTGTTGACAGACTTTAATAAGGAACTGTAAACTGCTTCAGGGCTACAGATTCACTATTGCAGCAGTTCACCAACAACATCAACATTTTATCATTTCCAGAACCCAAAACACTTTCTTTAACTCCATCGGGAGTCCAATTACCTAAAAACTAAAGTAAAGTGGATAAAGACAGATAAATGGGGAAAATGTGTTGCTTTTAAACCAAAGAGGCAACACAGGACTGGACCTGTTGTTGATGGATGGATCAGCTCAGAACTGGAACAGTCTGGCTTAAAGTCTCTACGAGGAAGGACAAGAGTGTTAAGCCGGCCGAGGCTGGAAGCGCCTCAAACAAAAGAAGAGGAATTCCAGCCAGTTGCCTGCCTGGTTGTGTGGCAGGCTGTTCCACCTGCTGGTGGAAGGAACCAACACCGCGACTGAACACCAACCCAGTCCGAAGAACCACAAAACAACCTCCACCTCAAGGTGAATCACCTCCACAGCTGGAACTTAAAGAGCACCCGATCAATTCTACTTTATTTAATTCTGGGGTCCGTTCTCGTCTCTGGACGTTCGACGGGACCGAACGCTTCCCTCCTTTTTGTCTTCCTGACTTTCTGACTCACTCTTCTAACAGAAGAACAGTGGGAGGCAGATGATGGCACCATTTGTTACCTAAGACTCCCAGTATAGTCCCAGAACAGACTGGACCGCTCCCTGAAGCAACACCAGCAAATATTCAGCTTCGAGCCCTTCTGTCAATTACCAACATTATCAGAATAAACCTGATAAACTTTGATCAGGGAAAGCTGCTTCATATCAGCGCTACGCAGCGTGCTCGCTAAAATCTAATACTGCTCAGCAGAGGCGTGTGAAATGACCCCCCCACATCCATTTATCAACCGCCGCCCCCCCACAGGAACAGAACTAATATCTTCTTTTTAATATTTGTTCTGCAGAAGCTGCTGCCGACGGTTTGATTCCGGCTTTCCTCTCTCTGAAACAATGGATTCGAGTGACGCATCTGTTTTTTTTAACCATTTACGGCATTTTCTTTCTTAAAGATCAAGTTTCGGTACTCAAGTACAGACTGAAAGAGCTTCCCAAAACCTCTGCGGGCCTTAGCAGAGCCCCACAAACCCGTTTGGACGGACGCCATCGTAGACGGACCCCCCAAAAAATAACCCCATCCCCACAAAAGCCGGGATCCGCTGCAGAATCATGAGAAGCTCTCCGCTGCGCCTCATAGCGTCGCCTTTCATCGTGCGAAGAGGCCTCGCTGGGAGCAACAATGCGGACTCGCAGCACGCTCTGGTTGGGTGCCAGTCGGCGACCTTGCTGGATTCAGCTGCCAGTCAGCCCATTCAGCGGCGTTCCCGCCCGTTGGCGCTCTCACGCCAGCAGCCTTAGATGCCCTTGAGGAGGTGAGGGTCCCTCTCCCTTTGTGAGCCTTCCTCCCATCAGTATGCTGTGCGAGCAGGGGGACGAGTTTTGAGGACGGACACCTGATGTCCTCTCAATTGGCTGTCCGCTCATTAACATTCAGGACCGTCAGTCGCAGGAAAAATCAAGAAAAAGTCATAATAATGAGGGTTTCACGAGCAGGTTTCTAAATCAGTGATTTGACGCAGATAACTGGCGCTCAGACACACTAATAAAAGTACTGATTTTAAAATAATCGAAATTAATGGAATGATTTGAGTGGATCTGGTCCTTCCTCTTTGCCCCCTGCACGAGTTGTGTTCACGCCTGCTGGGACACTTAGATTCTTATCTTCTGAGCGAAAACAGACCAAACCAAGTCATCATAACCAGACTTCTCTAATGAGGTGGTCAGAGTTGAATATTTAGATACAGAAAAATATCAAAAATAATGCGAGACTGGCTGCCCCCTATGGGCTGAATCGGGTCATTGCGACCGAATTTTGCTGTCGGCTGAGCTGGAGGCCGACGACGTTTTGGAGGCAGCTTTCGTCAGTCACCACCAATGTTGCCCCCTCCTATCAAAACTACCCCGCCCCCCAGACTGTGGCAAGTAGGTTGGATTTAGAGACAAAGTGAGTGTTGAGTAGGTAGTTATAACAGCGTAAAATTAGATTTGGCTGGACGTATCTTAACCCCTCCAGGAGCCCCGGCCATAATCAAGGCTTTAGGGGTTTAGTAACTCTTTAAATCTGCTCCCTGATTCAGTGAGCTGCTGCTATCCCTGAATTCAGATTTTGAGGTATTTTGATTTTTTATTCCAGATTTCTCCTCACAAGGTCACCAGCATCTTCTCAATAGCTGCATAACTCATCTTAACAGCTTCTGTTTTTCATTTTGTTCCCCTCAACCTCCCCCTCATCCTTTATTTTAGTGTTCTGTATAACGACCCAAAGATGTTGCTCAGAGGATTTTTTAACAGCATAAACGATATTTGAAGTTTCTTTTTTCAACGTGGTTTCCAGCAATTACAAAAAAAATATATAAACAAAAACCCCAAAATGCTGCAAGTGATCATTTCTACATAATCACGGCTTCTTCTCCAAACTCTTTATACCAAAATTACCTTCAGTCATTCTGACATGTCAGCAGTGCAAAAACACACTCATCCTTTGCTTACAGTGCCACTTGACTGGCCTCTTTCATTCAATACCTCTAATTTAAAACACACACACACACACACACACACACACGTAATCTTCAAAGTGCGGTTGCACCAATTTTCAGGCGAGCACGAGTGTGTGCAGAAACCAGTCGACGGTGTAAATTAACAACAGGAGCTCCTTATTGCCGGTATAAATTAGCCTCACCATGGCAACAGCAGACAAAAAGGGATGAAATGTGTTACATAAAACAATGGTTATGAGCCAACTGCCAAGAACTAGGACACGCGTCCTCCTGTTACAGGGCACCAGGCTCCTCACGCACTCACGTTTGGATCTTTTGCAGATGTTGCATCAAATGCGTCCAGCCTGACTAAAATAAGGTAAAGATCCGGGCTGATGATGGCGGCTCCGACGGCAGGAGGAGAAGCAGCGTTCTGCTTTACAAGATGTGAATTACAGGGCTTCACCTGGGAGATTACAGCAACGATCGCGCACCTGCAGATCACCGGAAACGGACGGACGTGCCCCAGCATGTCCTGCAGGCTGCAAAAGCAACTATTAATGCTGCTCAGTGAGCCTGAGCCCTGTTTGTGAAGAGTTGCTGCTGAGGAGGAGGAGGAGCAGGAGGAGTGCTGGTGCACTTTGATAAGCCACCCCAGACCCAAGACCCACTTGTCTCCTTCTAATCCCATGATCCTGAATAGAGAACAAGCTCAACTGTCTTTAGGCTCCATCTTGGTTCCTCTCCTCAACAGGGTCATGGAGCGGCAGTTCCAGTAAAACAGCCTGTCCTCTTCTGAGCTTCCTCTTCATCTCCTCAGGGAGAACACCAAGTAATCCCTCCATTATGTCCTGGGTTGCCTCGGGGTCTCCCGCTGGCTGGACATGCCTAAAAACCCCTCCCCAGGGAAGCATCTGTGTTACACCCTGACGCCTGACCTGCCTTAACTGGCTCCTTAGACAGAGGACATTCATAGAGATGCAAGACTCCCACTGGAATATCTGGAAATTCAAACCCCTCACGACACAGACGGGGTTAATTCCATGATGGGAATTAGGAGGAAAAGTTCATTTTGAGATGAAAGTCAGCTGTAATCTGACTTTCTCATAAAATCCATTCATTGTTTGACCACATCTTGAGGGGAAAATCAAAAGTCCTTCCAGAGAAAGTAGGTCTAAAAAGACAAATATTGACAAGCAGTCCTTTGTCTCTGAAAGCTGTGATTCTACATCATCAGACCACGAAAATATCATGAGGGCCTTTAAGGCACAACGAGTCGGGTCATTTTAGTTGCTCGTTCAAGGCAGAGAAACGTCCCAATGTTAGCAAAAAACATGGAAAAAGTGAAATATTAAGAGGTTTAACACGGGGACGGATCAGCCGGCTTTACATACATTTTCAGCTCCCAGAAACGTCTCTTCGTCTTGATTCAGGTAAAGCCGAACTAATTACGCTCACAGAGCTCTTAAAATCCATTACACGCGCCAAATAGCCAAATTTAAAAGTTAACAATACCTGATAAGGTGCTTGATTTTACCAAACCACCTGGAAGGTGAACTCTATTTTTCTTTTCCAGTTTGAACATAAACATGAAAGTGGTACCAGCATGCATCAGGTTCCTCCGACAGCTTCAAACCTGAGCGCAGGAACTCCGTTACCACGGTGATTCACTGCCGCTCCGTCGCCTGCAGGATGATTGATGACATTCTTACGCTCTGACTAAACCACTTCTGACTTGTGGCTTCAGATCTCGCAGACGAAACACAAAGGAAACGTCGGACACTAGGAATTTGAAAACCACAGGTGTGACACCTCCAGCGCAGGACCGATCAAGAGCCTTTAAAACGGCCCCATGGAGCAGCATCAGCAGACGCCCGCTCCGGTCACCTGATGTCGGGGGGCGTGACTGGGCGCCGGAGGGGGCGTGTTTGTTTTAGAAATAGGCCAAGCTCGCATCAAACTTGAGACGGGTCAGAAATGTCGCCTCGAAGCTTCGGGAAACTGATAAGGATTTAACAACCAGCCCCGCTTTAGTTGCCCTCCCTTATTGTGGCGCAGAGCTGCAACAGACGCACAACAGACGCAGACGCACAACAGACGCCAGCCTGGTCCAGACAAACTATTTTATCACCCAGCAAACATGTCTCGCACCAGCAGGTGCCCCGTTGCCGTGGTCCTTCCAGAAATATTCGAGGGCGGCTGCACAACCTCGCACGTGCCTGAGAGCGTTTGCAATTCCACTGCTCATGCTTCGCATTCAAATTACGGGGTCGTCGGCGCTCCCCGGGGGGCGGCGCACGCGTGAGAAATTAAGGCCACGATATGGAGCGACGTTTAAAGGTGACGATGACAAGATTAACCGAGGCGGAAGTTTGGGCAGCAGCCGTGTAATCGCTTCTGAGGACTGTAAATCACACCAGTGGAAGCACAATCCAGATTAAAATAATCTTTTGAGTCCATTAGAGAGTTTTGGGACATTCTTCGGCGGGAAAGTGCAGATGAAAGACGGAAACGGACGTACAATGTCGCAACGTTCCTCCCGAGTGTCAACAACACCGACAAAGTCCTTAAACCCTGTCAGGCGGCGCCGAGACGACTTCATCGCCGGCTACGATGCCTCAAAACCAACACGATCCACATGCAGGGATTAGGCACGTGCACGTGCACGCGCGCACGCTCCTCCTTTAGCTGGAAAAACACAAGGACGTTTAACAGTTTGGAGAGCGAGCTCCACACTTCCTGCATTTCTCCGAATCGTCCAATATGCATGATTGAGTGTGACCACCTATGCAGCCAGGCAGGAATGCAGTTACCATACAAACAGGATCCTGCCGGTTATTTCAGCTCCATGTGTTATTTTTAGCAGCAAAGGGAAACATTCCTTCACTAATAGCTGCTTATGTGATACTATAAACTTGCTGTACGGATACGCGCGTTAGCGGTAAATGCTAACTCACAGCCATTTCTCCAGTCTTTAACTTTCCAACTGTTGTGTAACTCACATAAACAGAACGGATCAGCATCCATGCAGGTCCCACTGCTACAACGCAGCTGAGAAACACTCTAAAAGCTCTCTCGCCCACGCCTTTCCTCTTGCAAACTCCTCTGTGCCACTACAGCGACGTTCACAACAGAATAACAACCTACCCAACAGTAACAGCAGCAATGCACAGCGGGGGGTGGACGTGGTCAAAAACTGCTACAAACGGTTCAAGCTAGGCACAGAAATGAAGCCGAGGAACGCTCTGAAACGATCATTATGGCCACTGATGATGTGGGCTAAAGAACAGGTGAGGCCTGCTGTCCTGTCACCTGCTTTAGGGAGCAGAACATGATGTGATCAGAACGAGAACGCGAGCAGAGGGAGGACGGCACCGCCCGACTTTCATACTCGCTTGAACCCAGACTCACATTCACTCTTCACACTTGTACTTTTTATAATGGAAAACGGGACCACAAAACAGAGGCTTGTTTTGTCTTTTGACTTTTACTGGTGAAATCTGAGCGTCTCAGCAGGCAGCTCTGACTTTTAAAGCCGGATCTTGTTGAGGGAGGAGACTTCAAAGCACCAGCGGTCATTACTCGCCAGAGGATGAAGCCAGATCATTCCTCGTCTTGCCTTCACGCCACCTCACTTTGTCTGACATCACAAAGTTCCGGGCCGCCGCCGCCCTGAGGCAGCTGTAGCGGGAACAGCTGATCAGAAAAGTTGCCAGTGTTTTTCTCTCAAAGAGCTACAAAGGTGCCTGGAACTCTTTGATCACAGGGCACAGACACGGCAACAGGAACCCCGGGAGGATGAAAAGTGAAAAACAAGAAGGAAATGTCAGAGATAACCACCACAGGAGCAGACGGAGGGGGCACCGAACCCGCAGCCTTGAGTACTCTCAGCAAACGAATCGAATTAAGAATCTCATTAAGAATCGGTAGAAAGAAAAATGCACCGAAACAGTATCAACGCACAGATTCAGTGCATCATCCAGCTGTTACTGCAGAGGCGGCACACAAATACCAAAACAGACAGATTATCAGCTTAGGACTCTAAAACGCTTATGGAAATCATAACAGTGTGGCAGCTGCTCTGAACACAAGCGTGTGTGTGTGTGTGTGTGTGTGTGATATCATGTGTCGCACACTTGCGCACCATGTCAAGTGTGCAGCAGGCACCGCGAGGAGTCCTCATCGCATGGTCGCACAATTAGTGGAGCATTAATGACTGTGCGTCCACACCCACACAGCAGATCTGCTCAGAGACAACCAGAAGGTCGCTGGTTCAATGTCCCACCCTTAGTCATAAATACCCCGTCTGTATCTCGGAGGAGAGAAGGGAGTTGGGGGGGGGTGGACAGATGGGAAGGGAGTGGAGATATGAAGGCGGGTGGAAGAAATGGGAGGAGCTAATGATGACAAAAAACAAACAAAACAACAAACAAAGGAAAAGCCGGCGCCAGTTCGACAGCAGCCGACACACACCGACCGTAGCTGGAGCTCATTAGTGTATCAGCTGTGTGTAATTGCTCCACTTATGATTTGTCACGCGTCACCGCGCCTCTCTTGTGCACTCAGCAGGGATGAAACTCTCAGAAACAAGAGGCAAACGGGCCGATTCGCAGCACGGACGCACCTGGACTGGAGCCAAACGGGGCGCGGCGCTCCACAGGTCGCTGCCCAGGACTCAACCCGTGCAACGTGAACAGTATCAGCGCATCGACAGAGAGAGCAGCCAAACACAACGAAAGAGCGGAAACAGCCCCTCCAACGTGTGAGTTACTGGGAAAAAAGAGACACAAATGTGGCTGAACTCAGGCTCGTTGGGAGTTTCAACCTTTATTGTAAAGCTCAGACTTTCCCCAGAGGGCTGTTCTTATAATAAACACACATACTTTTCTTGTCTCGCGTTTCCCGAACCTCTGACACCCCCCCACCCCCAACCTCGCCATCTACCCTGACCCAGTCTAACCCTCCACTCCCTATCTGCCCCTCCCTGAACATACCTCTTTACTCCAGCGGAATAACCCCGGCCCACCTTCTTAGCACCGGAAATTCCCAACACCCATAAAATAGCCCCCGCTCCCAAAATAAAGCGCTGCTCCAGGGACCAGACAATACAAGACATGTCAGGACAGGCAAGCGAAGCCAGACCACCCCGTCCACACCAGGACGGGACACTCGGGTGTCACCATTAGTGCCCCGCTCCAACCTGCACGGTGACACGCGGGCGGTGTAAACACCCGTCCTCCACGTGTGTGAGCAGGACGACCCAGTTCCCACACAGGCAACATTAATGTTTCAAACCAAATCTACCTCGGAGCAGCTTTGGGTTCTGTCAGCAGACAGAGGGGGCGGTTAAATTTGGAACCCCGGATGATGGAAACTCAGCCGGCGACTTTAATTTATTATTCAAGACCCCCCCCCTCGCTTAACTCGGGCCGCGTCCTTAAAAACGTTAAAAATAAGTTCTGAACGCTGGAAGCAGGCGCTCCTCCTGAGAGAAGGCCTGAAACTTCCCCATCCAAACCGCACCGACGCTCGCAGATGGAAAGACATATGCGTGTGCACGTACCACCCACAAAGAAGCACGCGGGGGTGTTCTTCAGGGGAGGAGAAGTTGATTCGCTCTGAACGTGCGATATCAACAACTATGGGCTGGTCCGGTTAAAAACATAAATAACTCGCCGCCTCTCGCGCGCCAAAGGCGAAACGTCCCACGAATTTGGCTTTAGCTTGCTTTAATTACTGTAATTCTATATATTTGTCACTCAGGGAAGCTGTGATCATCTGTCCAAAACCATCCATTTGTTCTGCTCCCCGACCAGCAGCTCGCTCAAAATGTGGCCGAGCCGGGCTGAAAACATAAAAGGGAGCCGGGCGAGCTCGTGACCTCAGGGTCAAGAGCCTCGAACGCAAAAATGTTCATTTTCTTGAGTCTCGTTTTTTTTTTTTTTGAACGAAAGTTGACGGATGTCTGGACTTTGTACGCCCGGTGGCGTTTTAGTCCCGACAGAGACTCCGACCTTCTTTACAAAAGGAATTTCTACTGAAATTCTGTGTTTTAGCAATAAAAAGACGCTGGGTTCCCTCCAAAGTGCACAGTCATAATTCCTTTAATGAGGCTTCACAGAAAAAGGAGAGGAAATGAGTGTGTGTGTGTGTGTGTGTGTGGGGGGGGGGGGGGGTGAGAGAGTGAAAGCAGGGAGCAGATGCCAGGAAGGCAAAGCCAGCTGGGGCTAAAGAAGTAAGCTGAGGGAGACAGACAATGGTCTCGAATCCTCGTCGGCCCTCGACTCGGGGCCCCGCTCACACGGCTTCGCCGGAGCCCAAACGGGCCGGCGAGGAATCAAAGTATTTCCACCAACCCAAATCAAAGGCAGCCTGGCGTTGAGCTGGGGGAGCGTTCAGCCTTTTCTATCCCCTTCTGCTGTCAGAACGAGGAAATGAACAGTTGTTCCTGCACAGAACATCCCAGTGTTTTGACTCCAGTGTTTCTCTTCACCAACATGGAGGCCGAGCCGCTGATAAGGACATCTGACACAGTTCCCCGGTCCTTTTCAAACCAAAACAGCATCAGAAAAGCCACATTCCCAGATATATTAAGCTGGAATATTCACTTCCAGCTTTTTTTTCCCATATCTGTATCTATTGTAGCACCAATAACCCAGGGTTGGCATATTTGCACTAACTAATCATCCCACCTCTGGAATGTCTTATTTGCACCTTCATTGTTCTTCACACTGTCTGACACTCCTTCTGTACATAATTTTAATTTCTGTATATACTGTACAATGTACATAATAAGAGTCTTTTATTTTTATTTTCTCTTTTAGTACTTTTCTGTATTGTACACCACGGGCTACCGCTGTCACGTGCAATTTCCCCGATGTGGGATCAATAAAGTTTTTTTTATCCTTATCTACCTGCTCAGGTTCGGTGACGGGGTATCAGGGTGCACCAGCTGATGCCCTTTGACCTCCATCCTTCAAACGTGAAGGAGCGTTTTTGAAATCGCTGACCTAATTCAGTCACGCTTGGTGTGCACTCGTGCGTTCACATATCTGCAGGACCCCGCAAAATGACCCGCAGGGTCGGACATCTCCCTACAGACCGCAGATTCGGGTTTTTTCTTCGTCCTCACAGTAAAAATGGTCCAATTACTATTTAAAAAAAACAGAACTGCGCGATATAATAAACCATATGATGGCGTGAACAATATGTTAATGCGCGTTTATGAAACAATGAGTTGCAGCCTCGGAGAGATCACGCGTGATCCACTAACCCACTGCCCCGGAGAAAAGACACCCCCCCCTCCCCACACACACACACGCACACACACTAGAGAAACACAATTTCCTCTGTTTCTACCCGAAAAAAAGACACGCACGATGGTTCAGCCTACCTCAAAGTTCACAAAGAGCGGCTCCTCAGCGGCGTCCGTGCGCGTCTACCTGCATCCATGCGTAAACGGAAGGACCGGAGCGTGTTCACTTTCAACGCGGCCGCCGAGCGAGACGCGGATTAAAAACACTATTGATTAAAAAGCCACGGAAGAAGCGACGCCCCGCAGGAAGCAGCAGCCGCGTCCGACCTCCGTGTGCGGGTGAGAAGCGAAGCGGCGGCCGTCAGAGCAAACACTGAGCCCCCTCACGCACATTCCAGTTTGTGTTTGCTGCGCTCCTCCTGAACAACGGCCGGCCAATGAGAGGAGGAGGATGTGATCGGGGGGCGGCGCCAGTGTGCGTGCGTGCGTGCGTGCGTGTTGAGGACCTTTTCAAGCGGAAAAAAGAACATTAATCAGGAATGGATCGATTGTTCCTCCGGGGGGGGGGGGGGGGGGGTCCTGACTTGGTAGAATGAGATATGTGAGGACCGGTTCAGGTTTAGAAACACGAGGGAAATGTTACTGTATTTAAAGTCGGGGTCGATTGTCGTCAGAGCATCGGGAACTTCCACATCTGAACAATCGGTTTATTTCGTTGGGTCTTTTGTAGCTTCTGACGGACACAGAAATCCTTGTGTGCAACTTCATGAGCGTTATGGACGCACCATCAGGTCCTTCATGTACAGTCTGCTGCGCAGTGCACAATGGAAACCTGGAGGGTGATGTGGTGACACACACACACACACACACACACCACACACACACTGTGCAGACTGTGGGAGGTGAGGGATGGCCAATAATAGCCTGACAACATCCCCATTTTCCGCCTAATCTTCTCATGAATTCTTTTTTTTTCACTTTTCCTGAGTTATTGATTTTTGTCTTGTGTTTATTTGTTAAATATTTAGCCTTGATGCTCACATGACAGCCAGAGGAGCTTCGAGGAGCTTTGGAAGCGTCTCATAAATCAAACCTTCTGATGGCAGCGCTGAGCAGCCTCAGCCGATGGTGGTCTGATCGCACCCAAACACACCTCCGAACGTACGCTGACCTTCTGAACTGCACATTCCAGAGGTAGAGACGCCGATAAAAGTGCTGCAGCCATGACGACCGTGCAAAAACAAACCATCCCCATAGATGTTCTCGAGGTTTGACAATGTTTGAGCGATTATATGCAGCTTTTACAAATGTATAGCTAGAAAAAAAAGAGCTTTGAGACAGAGAACGGTGCTGTGCAGCCACCGTGCACAGAGCAACTCCTCCTCAGGAGCACCTGTCAGCATAATCACCCTCCATAAGTGGATGTGCTGTTCCGCCGAGTCCGTACAAATCTCATTCTTCTCGCCGTGCCAAGAAGGAAGGGGCAGAAAACAGCGTGTCTCTTTTAATTTAGTCGGTTTGTAAGAGGTGCAGTGGTTTAAATGGACGCGCTGATGTGATTAAAGAGGGGGGGGGGGGGGGGGGGGGGGGGGTAGTTAGGAAGGGGAAGAGTTCCTTTGTGCTTCTGGACGTAATACTAAAAACATGCGACGGTAAATGACATTCATACACTCACAGATGAGGTTTTAATCGGTGCGGAGGTGAGACAGGTTGTCCTGCTGTCCAAGATCAAGAAACCAGGGCTCTCAGGTGGAGATCGAGGTGATTCCAGCTGGAAGCAGCTCCAGTTCGTTCAGAGAAGGTAAAAGAAGAAAGGCAAAGAACTACGCTTGGCCGACCTCTCGCCTTAATACAAAGGGTACTCTTGGTTCCAGGAACTCTCCTGCGGCCCCCGTGGTGAGGAAGCTCCTGTAAAAGCTGCGAAGACCACCTCGTCCAGCGCTCAGCTCGCCGTCCTTCTGCTCTTTCAGAGTTCAAATGGCAAAAAGCACCAATATTTCCAGACCGATTTGTGTTTCCAGCCGTCTTTTCTCCGTTTGTTTCATCCTGAAAGGCTGGAAATGGAGCTCTGTGGGGTTTTCACGAGCCCCTCAGCTGGCACTAACACAACCCCCCCCCCGCACGCACGCACACACACACGCACACACACACACACACACACGCTGCTGGACGTGCAGCTGCTGAACAGATCTGCCTGTAATTACGGCTGTCATCGGCCACCTCTGACTAGCAGCTATATTTACAGAAGAGACGGCGCTCATGCTACAGTCAAAATACAACACGGCATGAAAAAGACCACGCACACACACAAACTCACACACAGATACACTGAATAAGCAGCTATTTATAGCAAATCATAGCAACAGGTAATTTGACACGGGGTTAATCCACTCTAATCCGCTAAAGAATCCTTAAAGGAAGTATAAATATTCACACGGCCTCCTCGTCTCTTATAGTTTTCAGACTTTAATTGAAAGTTCTTTGTAGAAAGCGGATGGACAACACAATACTCCCCCCGTTCCCATCCTGACCTCTTCAGCTCGACAGCCAACTGTTCGATGGACCCAGCACATTAGCTCGGTTAGCGAGGACAGGAGGCTTTCACAGACTCTTCCTGGACAACCCCCCCCCCCCATCCCCCAGGAGACCGGCACCAACCACCTTCTGTCACTCTTTCTCGCCTCAGTCGTTCTGACCTGTTTTCACTTTCAAAAACATCTCTCCTTTCTCCCTCAACTTCTCCTCGTCTCTGCCTGACAAAGGAACCAGCAAAGCTGGGGGGGGGGGGCAAAGAAGGTTGAGGCTGAGGGGAGTCCAGAGACGGCCGGTGGGACCAGGAACCTCGGTGCTGCCGCAGACATCTGACTAGTGCGAAGGGAGTAAACAAAGGTAAACAAACCGCCGCTGCATCACGTGGCTGTAGCAGAACGCAGCGCTTGAAATCTTGAGTAGCTGCGGGAAATAAAAGCAGTTTGGGGTCTTTTGGCAAAAGTAGGTCAGCGGGGGCAACAGTCGGGAGCAGGAAGAGGCAGTTGGGGCAGTTGTCGCTACAGTTGGTCCCCTCGGGTCACAGCGAGTCACTACAGCGTCGCCATCGCCGTTCATGGCTGCTAACAGAGGCGACATCCGTGGTCGGACAGCAGAGGTGCACGTGTAGGTGCCAGCTCGTGCACGAGGACGAAGAACAATACGATACGCGTGGGAGTGCGTTTGCAGAGGCGCGAGATGGCGCCCGTGCGAGTCGGATCTACATGGGCCTATAGAGAGGAAGATCTGGCATTTAAGGGGAGGAGCTAATAGAAATGTGACATATGAGCTGGCAGAAGTCGTTCTCTATTCATCTCATCCCTTTATTTTCAATCGGAGTCTGATTTATATTTTACTGCTTGAACCTTTTGACGCAGCCTGGAGCAACGCACACGTGCAAACACTATAAAACACATTAAACACTTAACTCTATTCAGGGTTAGGCGTCAGCTCATCCTGAAACACGGCCAACACCCGCCCCCCCAGGGGGTTTATTCACATCTCTAAATCAGCCCTGACGTTGGATGAATGATTGACGTGTCGCTCGTGTAATTGGTAAGAAAAGGAGGCGTAAAAGTGCCGATTGATGCTAAAAACATTCAGGAAACCCATATTTTAAGCCTAAAAACCCATTAAAACGTACGTTTCTCTCGTTTAGTGGGAGATGGGGGGAGGTGGGGCGGATCGTCAAAGACTCTTTAGTAGCCGCTTTGTTCAAGAGGACGTCGCAGAATGAGCAGCGCCCGAAATCAGGCGGCAATTAAAGTCCCTTTGGCCACCAGATGACCAAGGCGTGGATGACCAATGATCTGTTCATCTCAGCCCGCCACAACATGGATTATCCTTGATCCATATTCTGCCCTTTAAGCTTGGTTAACTCAGATGGTTCCCTAACAAGCGAGCACAGTTTTCAACGGCTAAAACCCCTGAATCAGTGTGAAGGCGGCAGTGATTCAGAGGCGCAGATCCCTGCAGTGGAGGGAAATGTCATTTGTGGTACTCACAGCAGTGGCAAATGGCATTTACAGAGGGACAAACATCAACATCTTTTGCCGAATAAAACGTGTAAAAATAAAAGCTCGGGTCGTCATTCTCCGCTGCAGCTAGTTTATCCACAATTTAGGTGCAAAAAGGACAAGAAACACTATTTTTATTACAGTAACACTGAGGACAGGGTTTTTAATTCATCATATAACACGACTGAGCACGATGACACAATCTTCAGAAAAAAAATAGGCCAGTGTTATAGAGTGCATACAGTAGGCGGCGCAACATTAGCGCTCCTCAGCTCTGCCTACATTCAAAACCTAAATGAATCGGAGGACTGCAACTGGCTTTGGTTGCCAGGGAGAATCAGCTGGCTGCGTACCTTCTGGCGGCGATGTTCAAAGCAAACGTCAGATTACCGCCGGTGACGCTCAGCCAGAAGTGGGTCAGCGGACACATTAACATACATTGCTCAGAGAAGGCTGAGAAATCTGAATACGTCCTCACAGCGCAGCCTAAATGCACCTTTGAGTCCATAAACACACACACGACGAGCAACAAAGCATTTCTGATGATGTACGTTAGGGCATTATTGGCACACTGGCAGTGTGTGATCATAAATAATCCTCTGGTTTCCCTCAGACAGAATGTGGCTAAACACACGGTAGGTTTGTGGTGCGGACGGACCTCCTTGTGGTAGCTAAAAATATCTGCCTGTACAGTAGAACGCCCACACCTCACACAGTGTAAAAGTTCCACAAAAATCGGGGAATTTCTAGAGGTGCACGGTTAGCACAACCCCCCCCCACCCCTTCTACTATCATCCTGACCCCACAAAGCTACCTGTCTGGCCTTGAGCAGCCGTCCTGTTAGCCCACGCGTGCGCTTGACCCCTGGCGAACCTACCGTCCTCGTAGAAGACATCCTCCGCTTCCTCGCGCAACATCTCGTCCAGGTCGTCCCTCGCAATGTCGGTTACAGCCATGACTCCCCCTCGTCTCCTCCTCCCTGGGGCGACTAATCGCAGATTCAGAGAGAGCGAATGGGCGGTAAAACTGAATCAGCGCTGGCTCGGCCTCTTCGCTCCGGGCGACAGTCCGATCACCGGCCGGCTCCTCGCTGGAATGGCACAGGGCTGAGCTCTCCGCACGAGGGACGGGGCGTGCGAGTATCAGGTGAACTCTGTACGTCCGTGCACGTGTGGGTGAGTGGGCGGGGGAGAGGGAGGACTCCCAGTGACCTTCGCCAAGTTTCAGCAACAGCGCTCGTTTCGTAACATCCTGTACTGAGCTCCAAGCTGAAGTGAGAGTGTGCTGTTTGGAGAGCACTTGTATGAGTAAGCCTGTGTGTGTGTGTGTGTGTGTGTGTGTGTGTGTGTGTGTGTGTGCTCGATGAGTCAGCTCGAGGCGTGTTGATTAACAAGAATAATTAGATTCTCCATCCTCAGCCAGCAAGGACACGCAGAGGTGTGAAAACGCGCTCCGCTCCGCTGCGTGCACGGTACGCCAGACCTCCTGTGAGCTGCGACCCTGGTTCTGGTCCCATCCGTCCACGGCCCCGCGAGGAATCACGGGACCGCACCGATTGTCCACGATCTATTTTTAGGGGGCTTCAAAAGTGCCGATAGCGTCTGCTGTTATCTGCTGTTGGTGAAAGTCTCCATGGTGCCGGAGACACTGGAGCAAAACAAACGTCTCTGCTCCACAGACAGTGTGGGAGTCTGTGTTTGCATCTCTATTGTAATTACAGTTTTTACATTGGAGGCTTCTGCACCGATGGGGAGTCATGAAGGAAAACCAAAAAAAGGCGTCACCTTTTGAACAAGGCTGCATCCTGAAATGACCTTTCCCCACCTGGGTGGGCTCAGCGCCAACCCGAGGTTCAGAACTAGCTTATTTGGGTGCAACACCCAGCTAATATTGGTGAAAGTCGGCGCTGCTGCTGCGGTTTTTGTGCAATCAGCACAGCGAAGGTTCAGCGTTTCTTCTTCCTGTTTTTTAAGCACCAACATCCCCTCCTACACTCGCCTCCTCCCGACCCCTCATCTGATAACACGGACAGCAAAAGAGGATTCCTTCGTCCGACTGTCTCAGGTTTATCTGACTCGCACCCCCATCTGCACGAACCAGTTCTCCACCAAAATAGAAACGAGGCCTCGAATCAAATCATTATCGCTTTGCCTTCATGCTTCCTGTCCCCTGTCACTGCTTCCCTTTAAGGCCAACGCTCAGGGGAAGGAAGGCCCATTTTAAACCGTGGCTGGGCCACAGGAGCTGAATAAAATCGTTTCCATCAGCCGCCGCTGTGGCGTTGGGATGAGACGGACAGTGGGCGGGTCAGTATTGGCCCCCATGCTGGGGGTCGGAAGACACGGGAACAGAGTCGGAGCTTCAGAAGCCGTATTAAGGGCTCAGCCGATGCCGACTTGCAGGTTTTAGCAACATCGTGTTCCTCTGCTTCGACCTTTCTCACCACAAGTGTGTGTTTTTTAAGTCCACACAAAAGAAGCCTTTCATGCTCACAGGACGCCGCTGATAGCGCAGCTGATAGAGGCATTCTCTCACTCTGCAAACTTCCCCTTTCTGGCTCCTATTTGCTAATTATTACCCTTTTCAAAGTGAAATCAAGCCCGGCACCTCTGGGGCAATCGCGTCCTGATGGAAGTGAAGACGCCCAGAAGTAAGAGGAAATTACAGAATGACAACAATCAACTGTGACACAGAAGCGAGGAGACCGCCGCTGGAAACAGCCAGTGAAGCGACACCAGCCTCACAATTCAAGCAGGAAGTTGTCCTGGATCACGCCGCCGATGTTTGAGGGGTCAGACCTGGCGTGGCGTGATCCCTCACCCTCCGATGACCGTCGACGGGCTGGGGAACGTAAACGCACGGCGCGAACGCCGCGGTCCGACAGACGAGAGCGTACGCGTTCGTCACAAAGAGGAGCACAATCAGATCCGCTCGGCACAATGGCGCCGTGTGAATGGGGGGGGGTCACACAATGGCGCTCTTTGGCATCTGAGCCGAGCCAGATGACAGGAGGCTGAATGGAAGGATCGGGCCTCCTCCACCCCCACAACATACGTCACCACGCCGACCGTTACCGTGGAGTCGATATCAGCTCTTAGCAAAAAGATTGATAATATTTCGGGTGTTGGTAAGAATTCAGCCAGATGTAGAACGCTGAGGCAGAGCAGCTCAATACTTGGCCCTGGTTCTTGGGTGAGGGGGCCAACGCCCCGCGGAACTGAAACCAAAAACAGAAATCTGAACATTAAAGACCAAAAAAAAGCAGTTTCGTTTACACCACAACTTTGTTTTAAAACAAAACAGTTGAGAACATGGCGCTGAAGGACCTTTAAATGGGGGGGGAAAGGGGGCGTTGGTGGCTCAGTCTGGAGGGGTTCTGGGTTGCATCGCACCGTGTGGACAAAAGTGGCAGGACACCTTCGGAGCACCACCGAGGTACCCTTGAGCAAGGTGAAGAACCCCTGGGAGAGGCTCCAGCACCCTCCCCCTGGCCCAAAAAGGGGTTTAGCGGTCAAGAAGGAGAAAAAAGAGCCAGAATTCCTGAGCTTTATCTTATTAAATCACGAGAGTTTGCAGGGGGGGAGGGGTGGGGGGGGGGGGGGGGGGGGGGGTAGTGAGGAGAAGTGAAAGTTGCTCGTGAGTAAAACTGCAACTACTGCCGCCGCCTCATTCCTCATCTTCTGTCCTTATTCCCACATCACTCGCTGCTTCTTCCTTTCACTCCGAGGAGGAGGACAAAATGGGATGATTGTGAAAGGGTGTCTGGTTGCCATGGTGACAATAATGAGGGCATTGCTTGGTAAATCCAATTGGCCACGGTGCGCTCTGATTCATTTGAGGTGCACGTGTTTGAGTTGGTGTGAGAGTGCTGTGACCAATGGAGTCTCACGCCTCCCCAAACACACACACACACACACCACACACACACACACACACACACACACACAGAAGCTAAGTTAGTTCAACAAAAAACAATGAAAAACATTAAAAAACAACTCTTAGTAAAACCAGTATGAACTGGTTTCATGTTCGTATCCCCCAACCATCGCTCAGACCACCACTGGTGGGATTTACCCCATCGGCCGGGTTAGCGAGGCAGCAGCAAACCGCCACAACCGCCTTAAGAGCTGAGCACACTTGGCAGAACCGGGTCGTGCACTTACTGTACGCGTACCGCCACCCTTTCACCTTTCCAGGCTTGTGCCACCTGCCTCTACAGTACATCATGGTGAGCAGTAATCCCAGCGAAGGTGCTCCGCTCCCAGCCAAACCTCCTTTTATGCTGCTACCCTTCCTATTGTGCGCTCTCCCCATCTCTTCCTGTTGCTATTGTGTTCTGTCCCTCTCTGTCCAACAATTGGATCATTTTCTCTCGCCCGTTCGCACTCTCGCCTCCCTGCGTGTCCCACAGAGCACAGGGGGCCATCGGACAATGGCTGCGATACACGCGCTGCCCGCCAGCGGTGCAGACTGGCACCGCGGCGACGGCCCTGCTGCCGGCTTTACCTGGGGTTGCCCCCACCGTGCACGCTCTCTGATGGCACCTCAGGGACGACAAAACGATGCAAAGGTCATCGGTGCAGCGCGTTGTTGGACTGGTGGACTCACACTTTGCTCGACACGGTTGCATCATGTATGTTCGCTATGTGTCAACGATAGGATTTCCTATTCTGCACCTCCAGCGGGGCAGATGAGGCGGGTCGCAGCAGGGTGGGGCAACAGGGTGGCAACAACATCTGCAAACCGCAGCTTCCTCTCCCACGCCACCCGGCACCTGCCGATCACCACGGGGGGAAGTTAACCTCCGCGGGCTGGAGAGCACGGGCCAGCGAAGCGTGGACGGCGGGGAAGTCGGCCTCGGGTTTGCGGGTTCTTGTGGCGGAACGTAGAACAAGAACGTAGAATCATCACAAACATCTGGAGTCTGGAGATAAGAGTCAGAACAAAGAGGCAGGTTGACTCTGCAGCGCTGAAGCGAAGAGGAAGGGAGGTGATTACAAGAGCGTTGCTCAAAAACAGGGTGGAGACGGGGAAGACAGGTTGGCTAATGGTGTGGAAACTAACATGAGCTGATGCTGCAGCTGCGCGTCTGCGTCCACTGAACTGCTGCGCGTCTGCGTCCACTGTACTGCTGCGCGTCTGCATCCACTGTACTGCTGCGCGTCTGCGTCCACTGTACTGCTGCGCGTCTGCGTCCACTGAAGTGCTGCGCGTCTGCGTCCACTGTACTGCTGCGCATCTTCGTCCACTGAACTGCTGCGCGTCTGCGTCCACTGAACTGCTGCGCGTCTGCGTCCACTGTACTGCTGCGCGTCTGCGTCCACTGAAGTGCTGCGCGTCTGCGTCCACTGAACTGCTGCGCGTCTGCGTCCACTGTACTGCTGCGCATCTGCGTCCGCTGTACTGCTGCGCGTCTGCGTCCACTGTACTGCTGCGCGTCTGCGTCCACTGTACTGTGCTGCGCATCTGCGTTCAGGGGACACAGCAGCGTGTGTGTGTGTGTGTGTGTGTGTGTGTGTGTGTGTGTGTGTGTGTGTGTGTGTGAGTAGACATCTGTCCTGTCTGGAGGACCAGCCTATGCTTGGTAACCACCATCACCTGGAGGATTTTATAAGTTACTGTTTTGGAACATGAGTCCTTAAATATCAAACATCCTGGCGTAAAGGTCCAAATATAAATTCTGGGTTTATAAAAGCAATTTTCCAGCGTATGAATATCTAAAGTGTTCACGGCCGACATCTGAATCAAGGTTATTGTGCCGAGCTCCTCCAAGCTGAGCCCAGTTGTTCGTAAATTCCTCTTCCTTCATTCCTGAAATATCTCCTCAGACGATGTGCTTGATGATAAAATGGAGCCCGGTTCTGGAGTTGCCGAGGCCGACCCACAACCCCGGCGCTGCCACAAACCCTCGTCTGAACGCTTGTTTCAAACGAGGGAGACAAACATCTCCGATGGCAACCAGGAAACAAATCAAAGGTTCCTCCTCTTTCTCCCTTTTCCCTCAGCCTTAGTTCAGTCCCAGCATGAGTGTGCGCGCACACACACACACAACACACACACACACACGCGCACACACACACACACACACACACACACACAACACACACACACACACACACAGACACACACACACACGTATGTTAGGCTGGCATCGGATGTATTGGACCCTTGGGAACGCCACATCCTTGCCACCATGAAAACTCAGCAGCTCTGCTGGGAAACACAAAGGCCGAACTGGCAGGCGTGACGCCGGGAGCATGAGCTCATGACTGGCGCCGCCACACACACGCGGGCGATGCCAAATCTCTTCGGACCCGAGCAGGAAGCTCGCCTGAAATGTGATCAAGCTGTCACATATGAACCGGGCAGTTTGCATAATGTTCCACTCAGGTTCTCCAGAACTTTCCCAGTGTTTTGGTCTAAGCCTCCAGGAGAGGCAGCCCTAAAACTGCCCAGAATGGCTCGGCTCGGCTCCACGTGCACCGTGCACGCCTGCGAACTTTACCCTTCTCGAAAGGGTGATATATGGGGGTGGCCAGACAGACAAGGATGGGGGGGGGGGGGACGGTGCAGAGATTTATTTAACAACGGATGACAAGTGGGAAATGATCCGGGGAAACGTGAAATCTGATGTAGCTTCGCATCGCCGTGCACGCCTCCCGTGCACGCCTCCCGCAGCACTGGCACGAGAGGCTGCAGCGAGGAGGCGCGTTGCTATGGTGTGGGAAGATTTCAGAGAGCGGCAGGGGGGCGGTGGGGGGGGGGGGGGGGGTGATGGAGAGAGAGGTCGCAGGGCATGAGGGTGTTTGGATGAGGAGCGAGGCTGGCGGAGGGATGAGGATGGCAGTAAACTAAATGCAACCAGGACGGAGGTGAGGGACAGGGGCAACCGGGGTAACCAGGGCAACCGGGGTAACCGGGGTAACCCCCCCCCAAACAATCTGCTAAACCTGCTCAAATTAAAACACCTCCAGCTTCATCTCCAAACACAAGAGGCGCTGCTAACAAGGCACAGCTGCTGGAAAGCTGTATCTCTATCTCATGCTTTATTCATGAAACCCCGCAGATGACCCTCTGAGTGGCCCCCAGCTTCGGTAACGGGGGGGGGGCAACTGAGTGGCAAACATGACAACACAGCTGAGGGAGGCAGGAGGGCCATTTTACTGCTGCATCGCATCGCGATTTTCCAAACTATAGACGACCATAGAGGACGTGTGTGAGGCGCGTGCGTTGTGGCCTGAAGCGACGTCGCTCTATAAATTCTTAGAGTGCGGTCGCCCCCTGCTGGTGGAGGACAGGTACAACACCATGGCAACAGGAGATGAACGTAGGCAAAAACAAAGAAAAGATTTATACGAAACGGCTTCGGTTCCGATTAATGCCCGAGCAACAAGTTGGAGTTGTTGTCAGAACCTTTTTTTTGAAGGATTAATTTTGTACATTTTCATTGTATTTAATTTTCTGAGGAATTCCACAAATACCGTGAATTAAGAAAATAAATCCCGTCCATCAGTTTAAGGCAACAAAAATGTAAATCAGCAGGTTTTTCCAGCGTCACGACCATCAGGAGCCGGTCGATATCTTCCAATCAACTACTGAACACAACACGACAGAGAGGAGACCGGTCCTCTGTTACCAGGACACGAATTTGGCTTTTCAGGGGAACATTTCTAACTGCAGCTCGCTCGCACAGGTGGAAACGCTCCTCTCAACTGTGCACCCAACACGCCTCAGTTAAAGGCCCCGCATCGACCTAGAATCGATTCTTTCCACAATCTGAACGTGCACAAACAATCCTGATTCGGTTTCAATGAAACATTAATCGTCGTCAGCTGACTGCGCCTCTCGGGGAGGTGAGAGTGAGTCCTGATCCTTCACGCGTGACTTCATCGCGAGTTATGGGTTCAAATAACGATTCCAGCTTATCCTGCATATGATTCCACATTATGACACTTTTCCACACGCAAAATGCCTTTAAATTACTTATTTATCTTTCTTTTTTGGGATATCCCTGGAGATGAAATCTCTTTTGAGGGAGCCCCAACACTGGAGGGGACCCCATTATAAACTACAGACCATTTTAACTACAGAAACAGAAGGAACACAAGCTGAAATTTCATGTAAGACAGGTGGAGGTGTAAATAATGGATCTCCCGCACAATAAACCCACTGCTGGGGTCGACGTGTCGTCTTCCCGGATTCTGCAGCAGCCTGAAGAACATTTGAGAGTCTCTCAGGTTCGGAGCCTTTCTGGTTATTAAACATAAGCAGCATTTTTTTTTTCTAGTGACTTAAGTAGAGAAAGCAAATAAACGACCCCCACTTCGAGCCACAGTCGGTCCTGCTGGTTTCAGGATGGGCTCCTGAACGCTGATGTTTCACGGTGTGTCAGAATTCTGAAGCCCACTTACGTTTGAAGTGTCTGCGGCAGGCACTGGGCCTCCAGCGGGCTCTGGTCCGGATCCAGTTCAGGCGCTGATGCAGCTCCATGACGCTCAGCTGGTGCCGGGGCCGGGTGCTTCTGCCCAGTAGAGGCGCTGCCAGCGGGGCATCAGCGGGACCAGCGGACCTCTGTAAGGTTCTGGACGCTGCTCGGATAGATTTCCTCTCCTCTCGGTTATCTTTTATGCATGAGTCCGTGGAACCTGACCCCCCCACCCAGTCACAGAGAGTCATCACCCTGCTGAAATGTGATGCCCCTGCAGGTGGGGCCGCACCTGGGGAGGGAAGGCACGCACGCGCTGCCAGTGTTTCATGGTGAAGTGATTTCATTCACAACTTGAAACGAAATTTCCCAGCGACGCTCAGTCACTATTTTTCCAAAACGCAATTGTGCTTTAAAAATACACACCACGTCGTGTTTACAGTTTGTCAACAAAGGAAAACGTTTTAATCCAAAGAAAAAAATCTATTTTGTCATAGACAAATCCTTGCTGCGCTCTCAGTGAGAGAAAATGGCGTGAAATACCTCGGAGAAAGAATAAAGTTTGGCGATAGCGAGGCTCCCGGCTGCTCTGGAAACGCGCTTACGCTCACATCCTGTAGGTGGCGGTAATGCACCGAGTAGCTGACGCCTAAATAATGCAAAACTAAACTTTTATGAAGTTATCTTTAATAAAGATTAAGCAATCTATCTTTTCAAATCAACAAAACAAAAAAATCCCAAATGTCCAACTTTGAAAAAACAATAACTTGCGCGTTTTAGCTTATATGGTTAACTTTCATGAAATAAGATATTTTAGAACTATTTACATATAAAATAAAAACATATCTAGACATATATCTAAATATCCTTCAGATTGTAGACTTCGATGCCCATCGCTCATCAAAGGCACCTTAAGCTGTAATAAAAGCATGTGAATCTGTGCAGTTATAAAGTTTTTGGTGGGGGCCTCGTTAGAAAAACGCTTCAGGGTTGCGAACGTTCCAGCGGCCGTCGGTAACTATTCATAAATCATAATCAAACTCATCCCTTTATCTTCTAAACATTGACTTAACGACCAGATCGTAGTTTGTTCCGTTTTAAAACCTTTTTTCTGGATTGCGCGTGACCGTTGAAGCGGACAGATGTCACATTGGGCGGAGCTGTTTTTTTTTAACAATGAAACTTTATCAAAACACTTCAACACTAAAATGTATAGGAAAATAATTTGTCATATAATTCTTATTATGTGTCTAGACTTGCACTGTATTTGTGGGTTGTTAGTACAAGTAGAAGTAATTCAAATGCACTCCTCCGGATGAACAAAATTAGGTTTATATTTTAGACTTTGTGCCTGGATTAAATCATTATTCCTCGAACTTCAAAGTCATAATTTGTGCCTGAAACTCGTTCCGTGTGTAAACATGCATCACATGATTTGTTTAAACAATATTTTTTTAATTCAGGAAACTCATAAATCGTCCTTAACCCTGATTGTCCTCTTTATAAAGCTTATTCTGCAAACAAAAGATTGTATAACCAGTTGATGGCTTGCGTGTGAAATGCAGAGAGAAATATTTAATCATCTAATGATCCAGAGATGTATCTGCAAACATTAACGCCCTTAAGCATTACAACAGACTTTCTTTTCAAGAAATAATGAGCAGCTAATTATTGTTGAAGGCTGTAGGTGGATTTTTGAGACGACGCTCATCAGGTCATCTAATGTGGCTTCCATTGCACAGATCTGCCTTTTCAAGGTTTATGTGTGGAATTTCCTGCCTTTATAATAGGATTGGGACCATTAGTTGTGTCGTGCAGAAGTTAGAATCCAACTTTTAACAAGAACCAAGCAGCTAAGTCAAGAGGTTCATCATTACTTTAAAAACTGAAGGTCAGTCAGGCCGTAAAATGGCAAAAATGGTGAAAGTGCAGTTGCAGAAACCATCAGGTGCCTCCATGAAACTGGCCCAAGAGTTCCCTCTGCTGCTGAGGAAGCTCATCCCAGTTCTAGTCGCAGACGCGTCTTCATCCGCTGTTCAGGAGACTGAATCGGATCTTTACAGTCAAAAACCACGACCAAGGCAACGTAATGTTCAGAGATTTGTTTGGGCCAGGAAACAGAAGGACCAGTAGAACGCTGTGCTTTGGTCGAATGAGCACAACTTTCAGATCTTTGGTTCCACCCGACGTGTCTTTGTGACAGTCATCAAAGCAAAGACAAGAGAACCAGTCAGTATCTGGTTTGACCACCACCATTGGGAACAATCTTGGAGCGAAACAGGCCTTTTCTTGGACATAAAGGACTTAAATCTAAAAAGAATCCAGGAAATGTATAAAGTCATCATCAGTAATGGTCATTGTAGCCATTTTGATGTTAGTCAATTAGTCATCTAACCAGGTTAGAAACTCTAATTTAGTTGTTTTTGTGAAGTCGTAAATATAAATATTTTAAAACGTCCTACTGGGGGGCACAGCGCCCCCTGCTGGGGGAGGTGCAGTTAGTTGTGATCACAGTTGATGACGTTAAAACACCTTTAATCAAACACAATATGACGTGAAAAGTTGTTGAAAGCACCACAACATATTTGTACAGTAAAAATAAAACAGGATCGAACAGCAAACACACACTTCAGGTGATACTTGCAAAATGTAGGTGCACACACTTTTATCATAAATGTGAAAAAAGATAGAATATACTTCAAGTCTAAAACGTTTACCTGTAGAGTAGATACATGGTTATAACAAACATCGATAACTTACTGAAAGATGCTGAAAATCGACTATTAAATCTCTCTGTGCTTCTGTTGGCTGGTGCTGTGTAAGACACAAGAATGGTTTAATCCAAGGCCGAAATAATCTCATTTCTGACAAAGTGCTTCGTGATTTCAAACGGACGCGATATCTGGTCTCTGATTAACGGAACAGGTGAGGCCAGTGGCCGATCCCCCTCACAGAAGGCACGTACACACCCAACACTGCGACATCATACAGCTACCACTCCTCTACTAAAGCAGATTAACGGCTTTGGCTACCAAGCGAAAACATGGTTCAAGTTTCTGAACGTTTTACAGAGAAAAAAAACAACCCAAAACACTTAAAATACAGATGTTACACCCAGAGTGGAAAAAATATCACCAAGCTGCTGATTGTTTACCTGAAGTATTGTCAGATTACGTCGATTGACACCCTCCTTACGACTCTTTGATGGTCAATTAAAGAAAGAAACAGAGGTAGTTACATGACGTACGGCAGAATGACACTTTAGCAAAAGTACCAACATCAAACAGGAAGCCCCAGAAAACAAAACAACCCTGAAATGAATGATTTAAAGGTATCTGGAACAAAAAGTTTTCACAGCACGACAGTTGAAAACACCCCCCTCCTTCCGTTTAAATCCTTTAGTTTGACTGCATAACGGAACGTGTGACATGAAGCTCAAATGTGCGGATTTAAGCTTTGCAGCTAATAGAGGAGCTACGTGACCTGTGTGGTCTCCCTGTGCCAACGGGCACTCCCTCACATCTCAATGGGCGGCTTTTAGCATCTCTGAACAAATTTGTACAGTGTGTTTGTGCACAAGATCATGTTAGTGGCGACTGTGGAACCGGTTCTGAGTGGGTGCACGTGAAGGTGCAACTGTGCATGTCTGAAGACTATCCTGTACAACATCTTAATCCAGCTGTGGCAGATTGTGTTGAGATCTTCTCCACGACTCCTCTACTAATTTGGACCCTCAGTCTTAATTTGTCTGCTCCCGTTTCATCCCTCCACGCCGTATTTTGGGTCTTTTGATGCTCCTTTATTTCATCTTCTCCGGGTCGATATTGTCCAGGTCAATATCAGGAGAGGCCAAACAACACATGCACACTTTCTGGGTCAATAACGAGATCTTGTCTGCAATGACAGAGAAAGAAAATTCACATTCCGACACCTTCAGAGCAGCCTCAGTAGTATTTGGGGCCATTTAGACGACTTTCTAAAGGAAGAGAAGGCTCCGGACGTGTCCTCCTGAGGCCATTTACCAAAAATCAACCCAGTTTATAAAGTCATTTGGAAATTTGAGAAGAGAGAAAGTGAGTGAGTGAGTGAGTGCTCGAGGCACGGGCAGTCTGACAGAAGCAAACAGCTTATGTTAACAGTGGATGGTATTTTAGTTGTTACAGGCAGAAAGGGGGCAAGTCTTAATTACAATCCCGTACACAGAAACCCCCAAGATGTCTGCAGAGCAGTGCTGCCACAGGCCTCTTACCCAGGATCTTCCTGAGGAAGGCTGGTCTGGAGCTGGAAGGCCTGTAGACGCAGATGTAGTAGACCGGTGCTCCAGATAAGGCCACGCTGATCCCCACCAGAGAGTTGATGGTGTCACTGTAGAGCGGAACCACCACCAAGAAGATGCTGCATATGCAGTAGACGATTGGGAAAAACAACGATAGCTGCAAGAGAACAGAGAAATGGGTTTGAAAGTCATCATAAGATGGACATGATGAGATTAAACTGGGTCCATAAAGCCGTGGCTCTAATGTCCCTCAATTACGGAGCCAGCCCTCAAAGCAGTTTAGAGAACAAACAGGAGAATCCAATTAGCTCTCAACATTGTCATTTCTAAGAAAAAGTATATAAATAAGTGACATGTAATAATGCTGAATAATAAAGTCTTATTAATATTATTTTTGTTCTTACCAACTGAAACCCATGACCTGAAATATTAAAGCATCTTAATACTTGATCTAATGACCAGCTGCCAGTTCCTCATTCAAAATCATTTTGTACAAGACGGCACTTAAAATAAAATGTCCGTGGTCAAAAGATCAAAGAACCCAGACATCAAAGACAATCTTCTTTGTCAGAAGGAAAAAGAAAGGAGCAAACGAAGCAGACTGTGAGCACTTCTCAGAAGCTCAGCATCAGACTGGTGGATGAGAGACAGCCCGTTCTTCTGGAACAGCTTCAGAAGGACAATGAGCAAGCGTCACGGTGGGACATTCAAGACGGCGGCTGAAGAACGGCTGAAGGGAGCTGCTGAGCTGATCCTGGCTGTGGGAGCCAGGCTCTGCATGGTGGTGCAGACATGTGGTGGAGCTGAGCATCATCAGAGAGCTGGGGGAGCGTCGGCGCCCGGAGAGGGAGGTGGACGCCGTCACAAGACTCATTGGTGGAACTGAGGATGAACAATTGGGTTCCTTGAGGACCAGAAGAGGGTTCCAGGACCGTCCAGGAGAGCAGCTGGAGGACAACAAACAACTATTCTCAAGTCTGGTTTTCTGGGACTCTGATGTTTGCAAGCGAGTCTGATGTTGGCATCAAGGACGTTCTCAAGGTCGTCTGTCCAGAGATGCTGGGAGGATCTGCTGCTGAAAACCTTCCTGACTGATGAGAGGAAGCAGCTGATTTTTATTTCATTTTGTTGTTTTTCTGTTCTAAATATTTGTTCTGTGCAAATAAACTAAGAGTTCTAGAAAAAAAAACCCAAACAAACTGTGATGGATTCTTGAGTAAGAGATGAAGAGATGAAGTCTGTCAATGTGTAAACACGAGAACCAAAAGCTGCCGACTTCTTTAACGCTACGAGCCGATAATCTCCCGTGTTTACAGGAAACATCACAGTTAAAAAAGCAGCATGTGTCCTCCCTCTGCACAGTGGGAGGTGATACGCGATACACACTGCAGGACTAGGCAACGCTAGAAGCCTCGGCATTTCCAAAAGCTCAATTACTTTGCAAATATTTTTTAAATAAACGGCAAAACCACCTTAACAGGCCGATGAAGATCAGGAGCCTTGAAGCGAAGGTAGATCAGGCTGGCTATTGACAAGCCGATGAAGAGCCAGTAGTTAAAACTGAAGTAATTAATTAACTGGAAAACGTCAGGCACAGACAGGTACAGCAAAGCCATCGCGCCCTGAAAAGTTCACAAGAAACACAAAGTCAATCAGCAAACAATGAAATTAAGCAGCAGCAGAAGAATCGGAGGTGGTCTGAAATATGAAAAGTGAGACACTGACGTTGAAAAGCAGGGCGGGTATGGGCGTGAAGCGTTCGATGTGGATCATGCAGAGAGCGTCGGGTAGCTGACCTTCTCTGGATCCAACAAAAAACAACCTGGAGAGCAGCACAAAGGTCAGGCGACGCATTCCTGTGCAGGCAGAGCTCCGTCTGCAGCAGAGACAACCGGCGGTGCATCCGGGTGCGTTTGCTCACCTGGAGGCAGCGATGATGGACGAGTTGAGGCCTCCGTAGCAAGAAATGGCCACAGACAGAGGGATGATCCATCGAGCCCACCCAAGCACCTCATCGGCAAATGTCTGGGGAAAGTTGCAACCGTCAAAAGACAACATTCTATGGAACATTCCTGTCTAGCACGCTAAGCTATGAAACGCGCCGTGCTTATTAGCCATGCAACCATTAAGTTTCTGTGGTTTGATTTTTCCCCTTTAGAATAACAGAGTTCATTGAGGAGATGTAAGAAGAGGACAAGCGCCAGAGCTGTAGACACTTCTGGGTGGAATTAGCAGATCAACAGGGTGAGATATCAGCAGGAGACCCAGCCGCAGCGCGATCATCAATGCCGCCTCCGCTTTAGGCTTTTCACCTGCTGGGACAGGAAGTGAGAGGCGTTCATTCACCGCTGCGCGCCCCTTTCAAAGCTTTAGAAAAACACAAGCGCTCAAATGAATATCCTTCCTCAGCCAAGCTGCCGCACAGACGCCAGCAGAGTCGATTACAGGAGCATTTCTGGCCAACATCCTGCTCTTTGTGTAAAAACCTTCCCATGGAATGTCGCCCGTAGCTTCACGCTGCTCGGGAGGCACTAAGGGCCCATCAGAACCCCACCGACCAGCTTCTGATGCACTCACAGCGTGCACACACATATTTCCCACCATGAGGTGTGGAACAGCTGCGATGAGCCGAGACGAACATTCACTGTTCACATTTCATGCTCTGCCTCATCTGCCGGGGGGGGGGTGGGGTGGGGGGGGGGGGCTGGTTACCCTGGTGGCATCTGGTTCAGGCTAGTGGAAACAAGCTAATCTTTTTTCTTTCTTCTCCAGGATCCACCCTATCCAGGTTGTGGTTTAGTTCTAAACTACACTCATCTATACATTCCATACGCTACTGATTAATTGTATTTAATAGATTTAATTAAATGATTCCATCTATTGATTGATAATAATATAATGTTTGGTCTCCTGTACCGTACTGAGCCGGTTTGTGACAGCTTTAAGACCTCACGCACGTCCCACCAGAGGGTCCGATGTACAGAACAGCGTTGGATCATTCAGAAGTGCAAACGTCGCCTCACCCTCCCGTCCCGGTGCTCCAACGTACGGATCACTGTTTACACAATGCAACACCGATGTGGGAAAGCTTCACAGTAAACAACATTTATGTTTGTTCGCGAATGACAAATCCGGTCAAGCAAGGTTTAACTACAGGGGACAGGGTGGAATGGTGGAGATATGTAGATGATGACATCAAAGCGCTGTCACTCAAAGCGTCGTCCTCCACCAGTGCTGTAATCACATCAGCAACTTCCCCCGTTCCTGTGTGGAGCGCTAACGACTTTATCTAGATGAGACTTTCATCATAATCTGGTCTCCTACAGACGATATCAATGAAACAGATACTAGCGCCAGTGGCTGCAGAGTGACTGTCCACAACAGGAAGGAGTGGCCAGATGGCTTCAATTTGGATAAGTTCTGCTATGCCCTAACAGAGTTACCGGGTAGGCATGAGGCAACGGCCGATCCAATCTTTCCCATCTGTTTTTTCAGCCCAACAAATATTAGAATGAAAGACGAATCTCTGCCGTCTGCACAACAACAGACATCATTTGGGCTCCAGCAGGCGTCTGCAGATACTCACCACAGCAACCGCTTCGCTGGCCAGCACCGCGTTAGCATCCATGACGATGTAATAGGCGATATTGGTCAAGATGTAGATAATTGTGACAATAGGCATGGAGATAGCAATGGACAAGGGCAGATTCCTGTGGAAGGAGAGAAACTCGTATTCATGGACATTTGAGCTGTCAGGACTGTGGAACATCTGAGACGGATCAGCCAAGCGGTGCAAATACTGGCAGGTCAATAGTAGCTAGTCTGGCTACACAGAAGTCGGAGCCTCCTTTTTGCTAGAGTCCACATTAAAACACACACATTAGCATGGTGAGAGGAACACTGTGGTGCACAATTTCCTTTACTGATAAAAAAACCCCAATAATGTCATAGAAAGAAGATATTTACAGTTCTCCCCTCACATGGAACTCATAATGGAAATCTAAAAATGTTTGTACAGGTGGAGAAAAACCCAACACACATCGCACCTCTCTGGGTTTTTGATCTCCTCTGTGATGTAGTTGAGTGTGTCCCAACCAGAATAAGAATACAGAGCTGAATAGAGCGCCAGGGCCATGTTACCAGGGTCCAACTTGGATCCCTTAAACGAATCTTCAAAGTTTTGATCAAATCCTGCAACAACAGTATTTTTAATGGTTGATTTGCTCCACTAAAGACAATTAAAAAAAAAAAGAAGAATATTCAGTGTTCCTTTTTGGTCATTCAAATAAAGATACATTAAAAAATGTAACTTTTGTAACAGAGTTTGAACAGAATCCATCCTACCTTGGCCCAACCTGACCAGGCCAGTTATGATAATAAGAATTAGAGCTAGAACTTTGGCCACAGTGGAGATGACCTGCAGAATCGCTCCCCACTTCACCTTCATACAGTTCACATACGTCAGCAGACCTGCAAAAGAAGAAGCAGAAGCTTTTTAAAAATAAATAAATTACAGAAGCAATGTTTACCTCATTACTGAGTAAATAACAGCTGAATACTGAATATTAACAGAGTGTCTACAGGCATGTCTGACTTGAGCATGCACCAAAATAATCACATAGCAGAGCCAAAAAAAGCCAATGGAACATTATAAATGTGTTATAAAACTGCTGTGTGTAATAAATGAAAGATAAAGCCATAACCCAATGGCGCCAGCACCACAGTCGTGCTTTTGATAAGCACTACATTATTAGTTTTGCAGCTAACACAACTAATTGGAGAATTTTAGCTCCACATTTTTAACATTTTTTCCAGACACCTTTCATTTCCATGCCTCCTCCTCAGTCCAACACGCAACTTGAAAGAATTAAAAGAAAAACTTGCATATAATGAAGGCAGCGATAAGGCGGACGGCGTCGTAGGGGGCTGAGCAGGAAGGATAGAAAGGCTGGACAAGGTAGTTGGAAAAGGTCAGAGCTATGACCGCCTGACAGGCTGGTTCCACCATCAGCAGGGACGTCCAAAGTCTGCAGCAAAATAAGAAACAGTCAAATAAAGGAAATCTTATTTTAGGAGGAGGACCAAAAACAGGCTTTAGACACAATGTGGGGCTAAATACCGTATAAAAGCCACGAAACCACCAAAGGCTTCCAGAATATAGGCATAGGAGGCCCCGGATTTACGGATAGTGGTGCCCAGTTCTGCATAGCATAAAGCTCCAAACACCGAAAATATTCCCCCGATGGCCCACACGATGAGCGACATACCAAACGAGCCAGTGTGCAGAAGAACCCCCTAGAAGATAAGTTCAAGTAGCGAATTAGCATATTTAAAAGTCACGGCAAAGCAACCGAATCAAAACGACGGGCTCTTACCTTAGGCGACACAAAAATGCCGGAACCAATCATGTTTCCGACAATGAGACAGACCCCGTGAAGGAGGGAAATCTCCTGCTTCAGCTGCACGCCGCTGCCCTGAGGCGCCGGCGCCGCCTCAGCCACCATCCTGAGGCAGATGTGGTGCCAAGCCCCGACTCAAGAGGGTAATGACGACGAGAGTGGCGAAGAAGGAAAACCAAAGGCGGCGAACAGATGACGAGGGGGAGGAGCGGGCGTGGACGAGACGGTGGGAGAGTCAGTCCCACTCACAGCCGAAGCCTTAAGACATCTGCTGGTCGGACCTGCACACAGATGATCTGCAAAAATAAAGAAAATGCATCACGTCACCCACAAAACTTCCACATATGAGGCAAATACAGGGAGTCCTTAAAAGAGTCTCTCGCCGAAACATTAGGGACGGCAAAGAGAAGAAAAGCCTCGGCAAAACCGACAGATTCCCCCATCTCTGAGGAGGATGGGGCCTCCATGCCAAATCCATGTCACAGCGTTACAGAAATGGAAGGAAGTGGATTTGGCCACTAATTAACCGGCCGGATACGTCGTCAAGCACAGGCGTTGCCAAATCCACCTATTTCTAGACAGAAAAAGGGGATTTGCTGTGTGTGGCGCTCCGTCGGCCATGATGAATATCAGGGCACCCTCTGGATCAGGGTGCTGGGGAAGGTCAAAGGTGGTCAAATAAAGGACGCACACACACACCGACGCCTTCTTTAGGCTTCAGAACACTCGCCATCATCACAGATGAGGAGGAGAAGCAGGAGAAACGCAGACAAGACGCACACATTAGCCCAAACGGGCCTTAAATAAGGGAAGACAGCGAGTCAAAAACAGGGACAAGGACACAAGAAGTAGAGGAGAGAAAAGAAGCAGCCGCCACCCACAGATATGGTTACTTCGCCCTACAGCCAGGAGATAACAGAACCCATCCGGAACGGGAAGAAACCTGAAAGAAACACTGTAATAAACCCTCACAGCTTCACTCCTCACACAAAAAAAGAAACAACCACATTATGGACTGGGAACATGCAGTTCATGGGGAGAGAGGACAACAAAGGCAATTTGGAATTCAGAAGGAAAATTAGGAGAGATTAGTGTGGACCCTGGAAGAGAAGAGTTGTCCGCTAGGATAATGATCCAGCTGGGTTCCTCGTCATAGTGCCCCAGCTTTAGCAAACCTCAGCCAAACCAACCTACCGTGGAGCAGGGTTCTGTAAAAGTCTCTGTAAATGACTCTTTACGGGGGTTTCCTGCAATGGAAACGTGCCTATGGGGGGGTGAGGGGCCAGGTTGTGAGACACCTGGGCCCACTTTGTCCACCCGGCTACAGTGGATGTGGCGGCTGGGGATGCAGAGAGTGGCTCTGCGACCTGGATCATAGCAACAGTTGATATCGCTGGTCTTCCTGGTTACAGTTATCACAGCATCATAAAGGCAACATTGATTACAGCAGCTTTTGGAATGATGGTCAAATAAGGCTCGTTGCACAGACGCAACTATGTGTCCTCTACCTAATTTTCTGAATCGGCTCTTGTTTGAACGGGGAAAATCCCGTGACCAGTAAGACTTTACGGGCATCATGTTACAGTTTAACCCAACATGGCTGCTACATCCCCCTCCACTCGGCTTCACTCTGTGTGCTAAAACACTTAACTTTACATAAATGTCAGTTTAATTATCGGACGCTCGTGCTCAGCACTGATGGGTAAAGTCAATACGCCCTCACGAAGTTGCTAGAAATGAAGGTTTTGACTCGGTTTTCCTGGATCCGCTTTCAGAGTTACACACGAAGAACTCCAAAATTAAAGTCTTCCACCAACATCACATTTACAGTCTGCAAAAACGCGCAAATGACGTTGACGTGTATCAACACCGTCCTGAACACGCGCCCGACATATTGCGAGCATGTAACCAGCAGCCAACACATGTGAAACGTGACATTAATGCCGATTCTGCAGGCTAAAGATGACAGTTACAGCAGCGACGCTAACCGAGGTGACATGTGACGCAATATCCCAGATGCGCTGGTCTCGAGGCACGTGCTGATAAGCTAGGGCAGCGATGGACATGACTGGAAAGGCTTCAAAAACAGCCCGCCGACAGCGTTCAAGCCGATTCCTCTGCGTACAGTTAAAAATGTAGATGTAATCACCTTAGTCCGGTAGCCAGGCCTGTTTCTTCTCCACAGGTGAGGAGAGAAAGACCAGAAAGACCAAACCTGAGGTCGGAACTTCGGCTAAATCAGTACGCTGCTACTTCCTCGGATCAACGGCTGCCGCGGGATGTCTGACTCCGCCCTGTGACGGACCGACGGGAGGAAGAAGATGTCCCTGCATCCCCGCTGCTCCTGGTGGAACACCGGCATCCAGCGCCACTTTTATCGGTGTACTAAAGACACAGAAATCCATAAAGACTCGCAGGTTAATGGGAACTGGGAGCAAACCGCCCTCGGCGCATTGATCTGTGATTATGAAGGGGTGATGCGGCATGTGCAGACGTGTTTACTCTGTTTACCTTTAAGCATTCTTCTCCTTCTTTTCCAGATTTAAATAGGTCATTCACTTTAATACTCTCTTACATCACTTTTATGACACTATTTGGTTGGAAAACATTGTCTAGGAAAGGAATAGGTGCCATAAATGCGTGGCTTTACGACTACGTAATTCTGTCGCAACAACCCTTTGAACTCTACACATTCATATCATTTCTGAATATTTGAACATAAATAGCATTGGAATAATTTTCGGGATATTTAGAAAATCAGAAAACTACATCAACAGACTCGACACTGCCAAAATCACCCGATAAATACCATCACATTTGTCTTTAAAACCGTGGTGAACTATCGTGCCTGTTATCAGTCGTGTTTGACTTGGTGTGGCTTTGGTGGCTGCCAGTATTGTTTTTATTTTTATGGTACATCGGAATGGAAAGTAATTAATGAACATGTTTATTACCGGAGGAGAGTCTTAAACAACAATATGAGCCCAGATGTAGGTACACATAAACCAGGCTTGGTACGTTGCTGCCACCTAGCGGTTCATGATGGAATGAGTCCACCCACCCCTTTATTGGGCAACATTAATAATAATAATAATAATAATAATAATAATGATGATGATATGTATGCCTTAGGAATTTACTGCATTCTAGAGGCTTCATTGTTAGGGATTGGGCTATAAATAATGACAGAATTACAGTAATTGTAAAAATAATAGTGAAGTCTCTCCTATTTTCATGGTTCCTGTCCTGGAGAGAAACAAAGAGGGAGCGATGCTAATCTGATTTCTAAGAGCAATTGTCGGACCTTGAAAAGGCGAGCAGAGGGTGTGTGTGAGGTAGCCAATATTCCCAAACTCTCGTTTGCGGCCCAGAGTCAAGAGCGAGTCAAAGCAGAACATCCTCCAGAACATCCTAATTCTTTTCAAAATAATGTCTTATGGTAAGTTGACTTTTTGCGCCCTGTAACACAGCTTTTGGTACCAAATAATACAATTCTGAGAAGGAGGTTGAGATGTGCACCACAAAGCCAAAATACCAGCCTAATTAGTCCATACACTTAGAATGTTGATTCATAAATCTGAATTTATTTCATATGTTACTTGTTATACTTGCACTAAGCTGTTTTGAACAGTTCAGGATTAAAAGCGCGTTACAAATAAAATATGGTTAAACTGAAGTCGGATATTCTAAACTATAAGGCGTTCCATCAGGTGAACCGAGTACATTAAGTGATCGGAACAGCCCCGTAATTTTATTGTGAAGGCCCGAGCTCTCGATTTCCGGTGGCGTTGCTCTTATTTCCGACACTTGACGCGGCTCAGACATCGTAACGCGCCGGCAGCCTCCTTCCCTGCTGACTCAGTGCCTTAGCAGCAGTCGCTACCCAGAGCCTCAGCATCCAGCAGCCGACCGACGCACTCTCCTCCAGTCATCACTCCCGGGCACCACCCAACAGCCATGGCCAAGACTGCAGTCGGTGAGTTTGCCAGCCCGAACCCTTGTTTTTAGGTAAAGCCATGTGGCATCTTGGAGAGCAGAGAAAAGCTGTGGCGACACCCCTGAAACAAAAGGATGCAGAGGGCTGGTGACAGGGAGCGGCCAAACTCCTCTACAAGTCTATTCAATTACCTATTGAGATCAAATGCCATTAGCTTTTCGGCCTCCCCTGCCTAGATTGGACTTTTCTGGAGCTATTCTCTGATACCTTTGGCACCGATCAGCGGGGGAGGTGGGAGGTGGTGGGGGGGTGGGGGTGGTTGGAGGTTCGGCGTATCGCACCAGTGACGCATGTCGATGGATGTATGATGGAGCAAAATGATTAAAGCCAAAAGGCTGCGTGTCGACCCAAGGGCATTTTCATCCGGCCCAGACTGCAGATTTTAGCTGACGCACCTGGTCGCGCACCGCCTGACTCAGAGCCGTGCGGCATAATGCAGCGCCAGCGACCCCACCCAACATCTCCATCACGCCCGGTCCCTTCAGCCAGGCTGGCGCGTCAGCGTCCGCCGCCACAGCCTCTCCAGGAAAACCGGGTTAATTAACGATGCTGAATAATCTAGAGGCTGCTGGACCGGGTTTTGGTGTGGACGAGAGACACAGAAACACAGAGAGAGAGAGAGCGAGAGAGAGCATCCTTTTAAAGATTGCCTTTATGAAGATCAGCCTCCAGTCCTGTTAAAAGAAGGCGGTTCTGATCCGCTCCTGTTCCCTGGCTGCATTTATCACGTGCCAGCGTTTGGAGGCCTTGTCTTCCTGTCACCCGCCATAAGTGTGCTGATTCAAGGTGTGTATATACAGCCCATAAACGAGGCGTTCCGCCATTTGCTGCTTGACTCGTCACTTGATGGATGGAGGGGCGTCCAGACAGACAGGGGGGGGTCGGTGCTGCCTGTGCTCAGGGACACCAGCGGCTACACCCTGGCTCTTATATTTAATCTCCTCTCTCCCCTCCTCCTCCTCTTTAGCCTCTTTTCTTTTTCAGGTAGAGGGCGGGGGATGGGGATGGGGATGGGGATGGGGGGGGCAGTCTGGTGCAAACAGGTCGCTGGGTTCATGTCTTCTGTTGATATTTCGGGAGCGCCGTCGCTCGGTTGTGCTTTTTAGGCGGAGCGGTGCTGAAATTAGAAGCCCCCCTTGTGTGCTCGGCCTCCCAGCAGCCGCCCTCATCCTCCTCACGCACGCCGTCCTGCTCCAGTCTGCTGCCGCTGCAGCCCGTCGTGTGACGCCTGTCATTTTCGCCGGCGCCGAGCTCGGATCGGCCCTCTAATCCACCCTGACTGTGTGTCATCCGTCGGTGCAGGACACTCCCATGGCAGCGTCAGACGACACCAGTGCTCCGGGGTGACGACACCACGCCAAACGCTCCTTAGTTGAATGAAATCTGGCCCTATTCTAATAAAACCACTTACAATTGTTCCTTTCGCTGTTGTTTTGATGCCATATCCAAAATAATCTACATTTGACAGCTTTTGTGCGCTGATAAACTGGGCGATCGCTGCGTCTTTACACTTTTCCGGCGGAGGAACGCATTGATCAGCTGATTGATTTGCGTTGCGGCCCTGCTCTGATCCCAGGGTGTGGTTGAAGAGAACCTCCGCGGTCCATTTGTCTGCTCCGGTGCTCCGGAGGGGCAGAACTCTGTGGGCAGTTGTGGTTCAGAAGGTTCCAGGGAGCGATACCTTGGAAATGGGCCCCAGACGGAAGTTAGCATGAAATCTCCCAGGAGACTGTTGGGAAGAATGAGAAAACGGGATTGAGAAGGAGAATACATTAGCCCAAAAACAGTGCATCTGAGTGGGGGGGGGGGGGGGCACAGCAGATATTGATGATCTGTGTTCTTCAGTGGACGGATGGAGCGGGATGTGGTGGTGGTGGGGGGGGGGGGGGGGGGGGGTGTCAGGGCAGACCAGCTTGCTGTACTGGTGTGGACATGCTGGGTGGGGTGGGTGGTGGGGGGGGCTCTTCTGAAACGCTTCCGCCTTCAAAGGACTGACCCAGTTTGTGTAAAAGGCAGCCGGTGTCTCCACACCCTCCCCCAATCTGGATCATCTGTCATTTCTCTGCATCTAATCTCTGACCCCCCCCCCTTCTCTAGAGAAATACACCTGCGATTTCTTTTGACATTATAAAAAAAAAAATCTCATATATTTTTGATCAGGGATGTGAAATAATGATCTGGGGCCTCTGAGTTCGCGAGCTTTCCCATTTCAGGAGCTCTTCTTATCTCCCAGGATAAGGAGGAGAATCAACAATTAGGATTATTCTGATAGAAACAGAAACAGAACAGCCTTGAAACTAGCTCATCATTCATATTTTAATTTAAAATGGTTTTCTCTCTTTGCCTCCAGGATTTTTTTTTTAATTTAAATTTCTTGTTTTGTCTTTTTTCCCCCCCTCTGGATGCGATCTAGAAGAAACAATTAACTAATTAAAGCAGCTAATCAGCGAGGCGATCAATTTGCAGCCTTAAACTAGAAGTCACACACAGAAGGCGTGACCCCCTCCTCGGAAACCACTGGAAGCAGCTCTTCACGGACCTGCTCCACGAGCACTTGAGCCCAAATTACCTGCTCCGCCGGAGTGTTAACGTTAGGAGTCTTCAGCTGTGACGCGGAGAAGCGTGTGGGAGGAAATGGCTGCTGGGGGTCCTGACGTGAACACAACCCTAATGAGGCTGTGACAGCGCCTCAAACTCGCTGACCCCCCCCCTGTCAGAAAAAGTGGTACGGTCCGCTAATTACATATTAAAGCGCCGGCCTCCACCTGAGGTGGCTGCTTCCTGGGGCCGGTGGATGGAGAGTTGCCCCCTTTGCCCATTTGTAATCCTTTTGCCTGTCAGTTTACATCAAAAAGGTAGTAGCACATTATCTGCTTTTTTTAATTGTGCCCCCCCCCCATCCCATCCCATCCCCCAGCTCTCTGACTTCCTCCTGAGGGAAGGGTTTAACAAGCCCACCAGAGAGTAGCGAGAGCTCCATCTGAGAGTTGATCACATTAGCGCAGCGTCTCCTCGTCTGCAGGCAAGAAAGGGAGAAAGGCAGAAGAGGGTGAGCAGAGAATATGAGAGGGGAAGAGGATTTGGTTAATACTCCGCACCCCCCCCCCAACCCCCCGCCGCCGCCGTAAAGGAGCTCATCCCCATAAATCTAATTTCTGGCTTTCCTACTGTACCCTGCTGTGTATTGTGCGTCGACGCGCCACAGTCCACGGCCCTAGTTGACCATATTATGACGATCCGGGCGCTGATCCGTGCTCTGCAGCTCGAGCCCGGCGGAGCTGCATGAGACGTGTCGCAGTTCTCTGTTCTCCAGCCCCTCCAACAGGGACGCAGCAGCAGCTGCCAAAATCGCAGCGCTACAAATGATATCAAGGTTAGGCGAGGTTGCTCGTTCTCCTCCTCCTTCAGGGTCCAAAGGGCAGGTTGTTCCTCGTGTGTTTGAACCTTCTGGATGATAAATGAGCCGAGGAGCCCGACGTTTATCCTGGTATCTGCAGCACATCCTGGCAGAGCCTCAGACGCTTTGAGAGGGGTTCTAACGGCCTCGTTGTGCCGGTTCTTTGAGGAGACGGGTTGGGAGGCGGAGGGGCGTTGGTCCGGGGATGTTAATAAATAATACAGGAAGAAGGAAGTGCATACCTAATGATGTGTGGAGAACCCTGGAGGGGAGTGGCAGCATGCTGCTGGGGGAAATGAGGCCAAGTGAGGACACATCCAGGCCCGTTCCCTGGTGGTTTGTTGAAAACAAAGAAGCTAAAATGCCCACAAAACCCAGAGCAGCACCAGGCTTCTTTTGATGAGGTCGTCTTGAATAATTATTACTGGAAACGTCTGGATATTTAAATGAAGACCCTCCCCCTGCAGCTGGAAGTGGGTTACTGGTGCTTCATCTTTTTCTGTGTTACTGGGTTAATGATGTTGGTGGATTTCGGTGGCGCTCCGACTGTTCTGGACGCCGTGTAACGCCGTCTACTCCCACAGCTTACAAGGAGAAGATGAAGGAGATCTCAGTTCTGTCGCTCATCTGCTCCTGCCTCTACCCCGAGAGCCGCAAAAACATCTTGGGGGACTTCGAAGGTACGTTTCTACCAGACACGAGAGGTTTTTTTCTTTTCGTTTATTCTCGTCCAAAAGAGCGGGATGAAACGATGCGTCTTGTCTCGCGCAGACATGGACATCAAGCCCATCAACAAGCGCGCCTCAGGCCAGGCCTTCGAGGTCATCCTGAAGCCCACCTCCCCCGTGACTGATGCGGCCCATTGCATCACAAGCCCCCCCAAGAGGGACCTTTCCCTGGATGACATCCAGAAGAAGCTGGAGGCTGCTGAGGATCGGAGGAGAGTAAGGAAGCTTCCTTTATTTGCAGCCAGGCGTAACCTACACGTTCCCACCTCATTACTGGGACACACCTGCTGTGAAGCTAAACTGGTGCCGTTAAAGGACCCAGTCTCCTTTGTCAAGCTGCCCACATCCTGCGGCTCACCAACACGTCAATCCCAACATCAATAACAACATCAATAGATGTCCAATAGCGCAGCACAAACACACAGATGTTCCTTGGTCAAACACACCCGGGAGGAGATGAAGGATTATTTCCAGCAGCACGAATGTGTTGCCGTGTTTAGCGGTAAATCGATGCTCTGCTAATGCCGTTCCTGTCACCCCCCCCCCCCAACCACCTCTGCAGTCCCAGGAGGCGCAGGTCCTCCAGGCCCTGGCCGAGAAGCGGGAGCACGAGCGCGACGTGCTGCTCAGGGCCATGGAGGAGAACAGCAACTTCAGCCGAATGGCCGAGGAGAAGCTCCAGATGAAGATGGAGCAGATCGAGGAGAACCGAATGGCCTACCTGGCCGCCATGATGGAGCGCCTGCAGGAGAGGGTGAGCGACCTTTAGATCGGCGGATCGGCCCACATTGGGCCACAGCCTGACGCGCCTTTACCGCCTGATCGGTAGAGAAAAGCGGCCAGTCTGGTTGCTAGGAAACAGCACCCAGTCAAAATCTCCCACTCGTGAAGCTGTTAACTGTTCATGTTGTAGCACAAATGACTGCGTAGGGACCACTTTAGGGTGGTGCGTGTTGGGGTTCTGGCGGGTCTGGCTGTGCTGATGTGGGGGGGGGGGGCAGGGGGGCGGGAGGAGAGGATGGTGACGGAGGGTGTGTTGTTTTTCCAGGAGAAGCGCGCTCAGGAGGTGCGCAGGAACAAGGAGTTGAGAGAAGCCTTGACAGCATGAAGAGCCGACACACGTCATTTCAAAGAAGTCCAACACTCCCCCCCCCCCCCCACCCAACCCCCCCCCCCCCCTCTCCCTGCTGTACTCCCCCATACTGCTATGAATCTACCACAGCCTGAGATGACACCCCCTCCCCCCGCTGACAGGGTGGGAGGATCAAACGCGGTTGGGGGTAGAAAAAAAAAAAAACAACAAAAAAAAACAATATTAAAGAGAATGAAAAAAATGTGTCCCCCTCCCCCCCCCCCCCCCCCCCCCACCCCACCCCACACACACACACACACACACGCACACACACACACACACACACACACACACACACACACAAAGAATGTTTTTGCTCCGTTTCGAATGAAAAGAAAAGAAAAAAAATCCAATTGACGATCAACAGTGGGTATAGGTTTTTGTAAATACTTCTTTTTTTGTTATATACGGTACGATGCAAGCGGCAGAAGTATTGATCGCAGTGTGCCATTTTTTTTTTTCTACCTGAGTTGTGTCTCCTCATATCAGTGGACGTGATCCTTCCTTGATCTCCACGTTTGTTCATTTCGGCCTGAGTTCGGTGCGCAGGCGTGGGTGTTTGTCGTCGGTTCGCCAGTCCGGCTGCGTCCTCGCCAGGCCCGCGTCCTGGCTCCGCGTCCTGGCTCCGCGTCCTGGCTCCGCGTCCTGGCTCCGCGTCCTGGCTCCGCTCCCTCCTCCCTTTCCTGTTGGCGCTGAATCTCTGACCCTTGCAGATCTGGGAAGCCAAACGGGAACCGCAACAGGGCCGGGGCGAATTTCCATCCCCTCTGTTGCCAACCTTCAAAATTAGAAAGGGACAGGTGGGAGCGGGGCCGTTCTGCCGTCTGCGGGGGCCTGCGTGCCGTTGCTGCGTGCCCCCCCCCCCCCCCCCCCCCCCCCCCCCCCCCGTGAGGGAGATGGTGGCTGTACCAGGAGGACACTATAGCATTTATTGAGCCCATCCTCATCTCTTTCCCCTCTGTCCATCTGCAACCTCTCCATTTCTCAATACAAGCGCGTATACAGTAGAAGCACTCGCTCACATGCTCTCCACATTCAGGCGTTCAGCCAGTCATAGCACAGAAGTCGGTGTGAGCTCACTAGATTCTGTCCATCTGGCCCCGGTACCGTCACACAACCCTCATATTCAATGGCAAACTCGTATCCCCCCCAGAAATCCACCTTAAAATCTATTTCCGTGTCACGTTTTGCTGTAAACCACCACACATGTTTATCTGGTGAATGCCGACAGGAAGAAGAACCTGAGGTCAGGACCGATCCAGTAGATCCCACCTCTGTCCTTGTCCTAAAGCGCTCAGCACCCGTTAGAATCCACTCCGACACTGTCAGCGCCACCAAACGTGCGGGCACAGAGAGATATTGAAGCCATAACCGGGGTCGCTGCAAGGAGGGTTGAACACAGCATTACCATCTGTGAAGGTGTGTGTGAGGAAGCGTGTCCCATGAGCTCGTGAGGTCACACGCACACACACACCGTAGGCCCGTAGATGTGTGCGAGCGTGTGTGCGTTTTAGAAAGCGAACGTTTGTGCCGTGTGATATTGACCTGTGAAGCAACACAAGTGCATCAGAGACAGTAAGCAACCAACCTCTCTTTTCTCTCCTCTGTCCATTTGAGTGTCCCCCCCCCCCCTTCCCTCTGCACATATATCTTTGTGAGCAAGCAGTGGCCAATAAATATTTGGGGTTCAGTGAATGAAAATGGCTGAGTGTTTTATTTTCTTAGATATTAAGACCAGCTTCTGTTTAAGTCGTTGCACCACATCCAACTTTAATATGCAGCTAATGATCTTTCCTTTAGCCTGTTTCTTCCAATAAACTGTGCATGAATTTTAAAGCATTTACAAACGAGGCTTTTGTAGATTTTTTTTTTTTTTTTAAGTAATCGGTTTAAAGCTTTTTCCATTCTAGCAACATTTACTGTAAATAACAGCCTGAGTTAGCCTAAATCCATACAGCATTTATCTTTTTGTCCTTTAAAGTTACACGAGTATCATTTATCTGAGTGTTTTGCAAATTTAAAGATCGATAAAATGATGGAATTTTGCCAATCTTTAAATTAGTATCACATTTTTACTGCCGCAATACTGAAAGCTGAAGTACCATCTTTGGCCAGACGGGGGAGCCAAAACACAGCCCAACGACGTCGAGCCTATTCGCGCACCTTGGAATGTTGGCTGCAGCAGAGCTTACGTCACTTTGCATCACCCTTAAAAAAGAAGTGTGACGAAGAGGGACGACGGCCATCAAAGGAGGAGAGGACAGCAGTTTGGCACGTAAGTACACTTTCAGGTCAGTGGCCATGCAGCGCTGAGGAGGCGCCGTTGGGCTGGAAATGGTGGCAAAGTGACAAAAACTGATCCTTGTCCTTTTCTCACAGCTTTTCAAGTTCCTCACTTCTGCACTTTGACCCCCACCCCCAATTCCAGTCACATTCAACCCCCTTGTGCTTCTTCTCCCCCTGCTCTCCTTTCCTTCTTCATCCTCTTCCAACCTTTCATCCCTCCCTCCCTCCTTCTGTCCTGCTCTTGTTCCCACGCGTAGCATCCAGCCTTCCATTGTCCAGTACACTGTAAACCCTCATTAATGGTTTCCTGTGTACATGCAGAGGACACACACACACACACACACACACACATTTTTGCACAATCAACCATGCAGATGCACACAAAGAATTCACACTCAATAGCCCCAAAAATTGATTCATCAGAAGTTGTTTTGTTTTTTTTTTTATTAAAGGGAGGTTGACGCCACCAGTGGAAGCAGAGAAATGTGATTTGTCTGCACTTGCTTGCGCTTTGTACAACGGTAAAACATGCATCTGCCCAGCGGGGTTTAACAAGGAGACGCCGGGATCACAGATGGAAAACAACAGCCAGCTCTTCCTGATGAGAAACAACATGACTTAAATAACGTCCTGACAAGGAAAATAAAGAACGACAAGAAGAAAAGCTTGCTGAAAATGGCTAAAATGTTAGGAAAGAGATTTACAGGAGCATAACAACAGTCGGCCCCAATACGAGGGTGGCGGAGTTTGTTTAAACCGAGCTGGTAGCTAACTTCTGTTGCCAGTGACAACACCTGGTTTCGGTTATTCCACCCCATAAAGCGTCTTTAAAAGGAGGTGACTCTCGAGGACCACGGGACCTCCTTTCACAGTGAAGCCCCGGCACCACCAACGCTGGGTGTTTCAGCTCAGAGGCAAAACAAAGGCGGGGGGGGGGCAGTTTCACCCAGGAACCTGATGGGTGGCGCCTGCTTGACCATCTGGGAAAGCCGTCCTGATAGGCCACGAACAGAGGGTGAATCTTCTAAAGGGGTGGGTGGACAGAAGCAGAAACCAACCGCAGTAAATCACCCCCGCTGCCCTCGGTCGCGCCTCCTTCCTCGCCGCTTCTCCGTCTTTACAAAACACAACGCGTTAGCGGGAACACAAACGTCCTACAGCTAGATGTCTCCACGACAGGACGTCGGCATCGTACAAAAATAGCACTTTCAAGATGGGAAAATAAAAGTCTTGTCCTTTAAAGTCCAGCTCAGCTGGATGGAGAGTCTATACGCGGAAAGTGTTAAGCTTTTACTTCAGTCAGAAAGCTCCTATCTCCAGCCCCCAGGGTCTGTAGGGTTTGCCCACGCTGGATGTTGGGGCAGAGGGGCCGATGGCAGTGGCGGGGGCGATGAGGGGGAAGGCGCTGAAGGTGAAGGGGAATGCTGAGAGCGGAGAGAGGAGAGGGGGTGAGAGTTTGGACGCTGAAGATGAGACCAAAGCGGGGTGGACAGCGGTGGCGGCGGCGGTGGTGGGGGGACCTCTTAGAGGGCCCTGTTCTGAGTGCGGGGTGGCGCTCCGGCTCCGTCGGCCCGAGGCGTGGGCCTCCGCCACGGACGAGGACGGCGAAGACGTGGAGGAGCTGGACGAGGAGGACGACAGGGACGTCTGCGGGCTGCTGCTGGCGCTGCGGGGTAACGGCGCCAACGGCTGGTGCTGCTGGTGCTGGAGGAGCAGGGGGTGGGTCAGGTGGGCCGCGGGGGAACCGAAGGCTGAGCCCCAGGCCAGGTGGCTCAGACCAGAGTGAGCCTCTCTTTGGCTGGCGTAGTTGTTCAAGTGGGACACCAGGCGCAGCCGCAGCGGGTCCGCGGTGTCCAGGCCTCGATGATGCTCAGGTAGCGCGCCGTCTCGGCCAGGCACTCCCTGAATCCCAAGCTCCGGTAGTCCATCGCCAGAGCGTGAGCGTCAAAATAACCTGAGGAAAGAGCGAGGAGATGGGAGATTAGCGGCAAAGTGAGTGGAGCAGCGTTCTACAGCCGCCCAGGCTGAGAAAGAGTAAATAAGCAGTCAAAACCAGATGGTACCGGTAACAAACGAGCCAGACCAGTTCAGTCTCTCGCTGTTTACAATGCAGTTATAGGCAATGTGAGGTTATTTGTGGAGATATGGGCAGGTGGAGGTCTGACATACCTTTGCCTCCAGCAGCATGAAGCATCTTCAGGTGGTCGACGGTCATCTGCAGGATCTCAGCTTTCTCCAGCTTGGCTGAGCCCTTCACGAGGAGGGAGCGAGACAGCCGTAAATCACCCTGAACGCGTATAAATGACGTAAAACCTCAGACGGGGGCGCTGGGGGCTCACCTGTTTCTCAAAGGCGCTGGGAACCAGTCTGCGCAGCTCGCTCAGGCAGTTGTTGATTCTGTCACGGCGCCGTTTTTCGATGATCTGGCGAGCGACACGGCGCGTTACAACGCGATTCCGGAACGCGCGCGTTTCGGTGCATCTGATAAGGGGGCTTATACTTACTCCGCGACGCCTTTTCCTCGCCTGCACCTGAGTCGATGTGGTGGGAGACATGGACCCCAGGGGAGAACTCATGTTCCTTCAAAGAAATTACGCAAGGGACATTTACGCTGCGTCGTTTTATAGGTGTTCCTGTGCGTAAAGGGGGTTAATAACTTACCCATTCTCATCCGCGCTCTCCTTCTCCACCTCAATAGTCTCCTCCAGTTCACTGTCGGAGGAGCTGAAGTCGTGGTTCCGTTTCATGTCGGCAGTTAGTCCTTGACCGGCTCTGTTGTGTCTGCGCAGGTTCGCCCGGAGCGCCTCCGTTTGAAGCGCGCAGCTTTCCCACGGTGTCATTTCAACTGTGGAGGCGGCCAAGGGGGGAGGGGCTTCTGGGGAAAGCGTCCAATCGCAGAGGGGCGGTGGGGTTTGAGTGACAGCGCAGTTGGCTCAATCGCAACCTTGTGCGCTTTGACAAGTGAGAGACAAAAACATAAATATCAGACATATCACTTTGTCGACGTTTCGGCCTGATTCGTCAAGACTTTTCCTTCTAACAGCATGTTTTGGAAAAATGCAACTCAATAAAATCATTTACAAATGACCTCTTAAAGTTAACATTTAATAAAAACGAGGGAGGTGAAGAGGGCTACGGAATAAACGTCGGAGTGGCTCATCTCCAAACGCAGCCGTTGAGGATCTTTGAAGAAACTTTGACAGAGGTCCAAAGGACTTTCGGTCCAGAACTGTCCCGCCGCCCCTCGACCCCCCCCTCCTCCGTGTGTGTCCCGGTGGTGGTGGGGAGTGGCTGGCCGGCTGTCAGCACGCGTTGGCCGTGGGAAAGTTCCCCAACCGGCGCTGATAACCAATCAGAGGCCGACGGCCGTCTCCGGAGCTGGAATGAATGGAGCAATTGGTCGGGGCGACGGGCGGTCTGCGAGCGAGCGTGTGAACCTGTAATCCAATACTAACTCAGCCCGGAGAGACAGGGAGAGCTGCCGCAGCCCAGAGGAAGCCACCGAGTCTAATCTTACCCCACAGAGAGACCTCATGCACGGCGGAGACGCGGTGGGGACTTCAGTGGCTCCGAGCGCTCAACACAATCAGCCGGCAGCGCCACAAGACCGCTGACTCCGAGCACAGCCACACTCCGCACATCACCCGTCTGGGCGGTTGGTGGCTGTTTGCGTGCACGGGGGGGCTCGTGTGACTCCACGTGAAGGGGAAAGGGGGGGCTCTTTGAAACCTTTGCTGGGGTCCCGATCAAACTTTGCACCACTGGAGATGCACGGACCAGTGTTATCTGCGCATACTAACATTGTTTGGCTGAAATGAATTAAATCAATTAATTAATTTTAAAAAAAAAAGGGGGGGGGGGGGGGGCTTCAAACAACTTCATCCCTCTGAAAAGAATGCCCCATAAATCCTGTTTACTGTCCCCACACAAGCACGAGTATGACAGGATGAATTCTCTCACTGACGATCCGACGATGAAGATGGACACGGCACACTGTGCACTAAATTATGGACGAATACACAACTCACGCGCACGCTGCAGCGATCCTTATCAGAGGGAAGCCAAGGAGGGCACGGCGGCCATTGGAGGGAGAGGAGGCTGTTTTGTTTGGTTTATTTGAATGAGAGGAAGCACTTAGGGCTGTTTTCATCTCATTGTTGTGCAAGGCTACACTTGTGGCAGCACTGACACACAGATGCAGCCCTGCAGTCACTGAACTGATTATTGGCGAGCTGTGTGTGTGTGTGTGTGTGTGTGTGTGTGTGTGTGTGTGTGTGTGTGCGTGTGTGTGTGTGTGTGAGACCTGCGTTAACGCAACCTGATACCTTTGTCACAATAGACACAGGTGTGCATGTGTGCGACGACATAATTTGTTGAGTGTGTGTGTGTGTGTCTGAGTCAGTGTGTGTGTGAGCGTGTTTGGGAGTGGGAGGAGAGGGGAAAAGGGGAGGCGGGGGTGAGCCCTCATGTTGTATTTCAAGTTCACCCAGAGTTCCCACGCTGTTATTTTCTGCACGGCTGTCTTTGTTCTACCGGTCTCATCACATGTTGTGATTAGCAGGGCCTTTCAGGGGCCGCCTTTGAAGGTGAGGGCCCACAACAGACATCATCCAACCCCTTCCTCCCCCCCCTTCTCATCTCTGATGTAAATCAGGCCACCAAACCACCAGAAGCTTCGAGTTTTGTTTTTATTTTTTTGGCTCGGCTCATTTCTCCTTTGCACACGTTTCCTTGTTTTTGATCTCTCCATCGTTATTATTCCACCAATATATTTTTTACAGCGTGCTGTGAATACAGAGAGGTGAATCTGTACAAGGAGGGAAGTTTTCTGTGTTCATTGATGGCATTAAGGCTAGATTGAGTGTTGTTTATTTCTATTTAATGCACTCAGTTGTGATGGATGACGGTCTACATTTCATCAGGAGTTTAGTTTGAATTCCCCCCGGAGACCAGGGGGAATTCTACATGAGTCCAGGGAGGGCAGATCCATTTAAGCTACCGTGTTGACGGAGCGCATTGACTGATTTGGATACTGTGTTCAGGAACTCCCAGGTTACCCTTCAAACAAAGGTCAGGCTAAATGCTAACACTTTACAGCTTTCTAAAAGATGTTAAATAGCCTATTCGATGGAGTAAAACGTCGTAGAAGTGATCATTTTGAACTTTCGCCCATTGCTAACGTGCATTTATCCTGCTACACTGTCTATTTTTGCGGTCAGGAAATGGTGCTCGCCTTCAGAGGCAATACTCGGATCAAATATGCAGCAGGAGCTTGTGTGAGTCACAGTCTAACGACGAGAGCCGCGGCGTCTGCAGGTTAGCCACAGACAGATGATTGTCCACTGGAAACAATACAGGCAGCAAATCTGCTGCGAAGCCCTGTGGAGCGCGAGCTTGTTATTGTTTAGAAATAGAGCCCTGCGGAACGCCAACTTTGTTTTCTCTTGACAGCGAGAGGAAGCCACCTCTAATTCTACTCCAGATGTGTGTGACACCCAACTATTGTGCTACGGTCCGAGGCGAGGGACGGAGGGAGACATGGACGTGAGTGTTTTCTAGGGGGGTGCATTGTATAGAAAGTGGGCAAAGAGTTGTATGTGAGTGAGTGACACAATGGTATTGTTCTTTTTGGGGTGTTGGTTGAATGTGTGTGTTGAGGAAGTGAAGGATGTGTCGGAGTTGACCCAGTGACACTCATCTCTGTCTTGTCTCCCCATGGGAAGTGTTTGAGGGCAAAAAAGAGGAAGCTGTCTCGCTGACAACACCAGCTTTTAGCGCTGAAGTGTGTTTTTTTCCCTCCTTTTGCAGCAAATTGCTAGTTTAAGGTAACTTGTTTGCATTATTTTATCCGACAACTTAAACCTAAAAAAAGAAACACACGGTATAAACTGTTTGTCAGAGCTCTTTCTCAGAAATCTTTGAGGTCACAGCAAACAGGAGAGGTCTCCAGCTCCTGGAAAGCATCGAAGAACGAGGCTTGGCGACCTCATGATCCCGTTTAGCTACCGCTAAGTGCTGCTCTCTTTCTAGCCACCTAGCGAGCACTTTTTGGGCCCTGGCCGCCTCCTCTTGCATCCGCTGTCCTTCCCCGACCCTATTGTACAGCAGTTTATTCTCCATGTGTGCTAGACACTCATGGGTGGACATTTTCCAGCTCTGTCTTCTTTATTCTCTCCTTCAAGATTGCAGCCTGTGGAGAGGAGGGACCCTGAGAGGGACTGGAACCAACAGAGCAACATTTACGCTGACTGGATCTGCTGTGGGGATGTGACCTCCTGTGGGAGGACCTGCTCGGTTTGCTGCTGTGGTGGCTGCTAGAGTTGGGACGTTTGGCAGGTGCTGGGCCCGCGGATGGCAGAACCCAACCCGGTAGTGCTTCGGGGAGCAGGTAAGCTCTGCGGCGCCTGATGCTGACTTGTCCATGATCTTCTTAGGTTGCAGTCGGTGTTGGAGGGCGAGCCTGGGTGGAAGGATTGCCGGGTTTTGGATTGATTTCGGGCCAAAACATTAGCAAGCAGGACCCAAAGGTTCTTTTAAGGGTTTTGACTCTGCAGCAGTAGTACAAAGCAATGCAGCACAATAGTAATAAACACTTTAATAGTATAGCTGGTTGCTTTATGGTTAGGGTCAGATTCTTTGATTGTCATATCGTTATCTTCCTGGCCTGCTGGAAAGAAACTTGCTAAGGTGAGAAGGTAGCTTGGAGGGTCCGCTTTCACATGCGGATTAATAAAGGCTGGTGCTCGGGGGCCATTGGGGCTGTCTAAATATAAACGTGAGCGTCTGGTCGCTGCCCTGAAGAAGCACGTGGCAAAGGCCTGGAGTGTGACTCACTAATTGGTAAAAATTTGGACACTAAAGCAGCTTAAAGATCACATTACCATGACGGAGGTGAGCTGGGCGGTTCGCCGGCCTCTTGCACACCTGACACTTGCTCCAGACGTCAGGATGGAGGCATAAATGTCGCAGGAGCACGTCTGGACTACAGGAAACTCAGAAGACTTTGCTGCCCTTCATCTGCAGATCTCTGCAGACTTCTGATGATCCTCTAATCCCAAGTCTGGAACAGTTGATACGTGCATCCAGCAGGTGGATGCCGAGCACTTAGGTCGGCATCTGGAAATATACCTGTCATGAATATTCATCAGAGGCCCAGAGCGGTCCCGACTAATCGGAAGGTAACGGTGAGAGTTGAGCAGCTGGTTTTGTCGGGGCCTGGGCGCGACCCACGTCTGGAATGGGTGAAACTCCTGGTGGGTGGTCACTGCGAACAGAGAAGGAGAGAAACCCAGAACAAAGGCGGCATTTAACTTTCATCTCAGCTTGAGGTGATTATTCGCTTTGAGTCTGACCCAGTCACACTTTCGCGCTGGCCTCTTGGCCTTGGAAAACTGTGGATTTCGTCTTTTGACATTTAAACGTGCAGCCAGGAGCCCGAAGGACAAGCGCGGCAGCCCAGATTCACGTAAGGTTAACCTGCTGGAATGTGACAGGAGTCAGAAGTCGCGTCAGAAGTCGCGTCAGAAGTCCCTGGTTCCCGCCTTGAGAATCGCTCAGATCGTATCTTGTGATATAGCTGCTTTCGGAATGACGTGAGGCGATAATGAGAACATGTTGGTTCCAGACTTTCACGCAAACACACTCCTGACACACACACACACACCCAATCACCCACCTTTACTCACTAATTCGATAACGAGCCCGAACAGTCGTGACATGTTTTAACGTTTGACATTTGGCCTCCCGAAAAACAGAGCTGGAGGAGAGAATGAGCCTCCCGTCAGCGTCCTTCCAATCTGGGGAGAAAGCCACCGCCCCCCCCCGCCGTGAGGGGTTACTGGTCCTCTGACCCTGGTAATGATGGAGGGTCAGGAGTCAGGTTGTTTGAAGGAACCATCTACGTCTGCAGAGCGCGTGAGGAGCGCCTGGGAACCAGAGCTCACCATGTGAGCCCGTGAAATTGATCTCTCCACAGGGGACAAGTGGTGTGTATTTATTTTTATGTGAGGTTGTGTGTGTGTGTGTGTGTGTGTGTGTGTAGGAGGGGCACGGCCGCAACAGGAGACGCAGCAGCGGAAATGGCAGATCTCTGCGGTCGGACTGTCGCTGGGTGACCTGGGCAGCTCGTCTGCCCGCCTGTCTGCAGCGGGACCGACGGTGACAGCGGACGGAAAACATTCGTCTGAGGTGACGGGGAAAAAAAGTCCCATCTGCTTCTCTCATCAAACTGGTTCTCGCTCTCGTTCCTGACTACTTCAAAGACATGTATTGTCTGTAAATAAAGATTTACAACAGCTCCTAAAACCCAAAGAGCCCCTATTGTCTGTTGCTCCACGGTTTCAGATGGAACGTCGGCGCTAAAGAACCGACACAAAGTGAAAACCTTCCGCATCGACAGCTGAGCTCTGCTCAAATTAGCGTCATGAGCCACACTTTGACACCAGGAATCTGCCGAGATGACAGCGTCGAGCACGGTTCGGGTCAACGAAGCCAGCACAGGCTGGGGCGCATCCTCCCAGTGACGCACGCAATGGTTGTCGGTTCAATACCGGACCCTTGCAATGCTGCCCATTAATGCAGCCTCCTCAAGTACATGTGGACATAAATGTAATGAAGCTTGTTGCTCCCTATAGAGGTGAAAACACATCTGTGTGTGTGTGTGTGTGTGTGTGTGAGTACCGCTGAGACTGGCCCCTCCAGCGAAGGCTTCCTCTTCATCTCCTGCATCTGCTGCTCCCCTCGGCGCTCCGAGGCCAAACCGCCGCTGTCTGTGCGTCTGCTCGGCCCGTTTGGATGCGACCGCTTCCGCCGTGTCTGCAGGCACGTCGCGGCAGCTATGAAACCGATCCGTTTAATCACAGGGGGATCTTGGGAGCTTTCTCGTCTGGCTGTTGCCTCTCAGAGGATTTGAACAGACATTTCGAAACAATCAAATCTATTAGTTGGGACTTCTGCTGTCTGATCCCTCGCCGCAGACACGCCCGATTCACAAAATTCCCTCAGGTGAAATGAGGGAAAATCGCCCAATACAACACGTCAGTTTATTGAATTTTTCAGCGGTGTTAATCAGGCTGATTTGATTCAGTTTTCCAGAACTTTGTGGCGCAGTGGAAACGCAAACCACGCAAAATATCTGGAATAATATCATCCACGTGGATTCCCGGAACATAAAACTTCCAGGAAATGTTGGTAAAGGGGCTCTTGAGAGAGAATCAAGCTTTTCTTCTTCTGTTTGTGGTATTCGCTGATGGAGTTCTTCACATTTAACTGCTAATCGCTAACGCGTCACATAGCCATCGAGAAAACGCAACGCACAGCACGAACAGGGTGACACAACGCGCCATGGCGACCACACCAGCGGCGTCCATGTTTACGGGAAGTCACACCAGGCTGAGGGAGAATAACTTTTGTGTTGTAATCATGTCACTCAGAGCTCAAACTCAAAACAGTCATTAGGCAAACTTCCCCGACTTGTTTGCGTTTGGCCTTGTGAGTGACGTGTGCGTTTGTGTACACGCTTCGAATTCACCATGCCTGCGTGTGTGGTGTGTGTGTGTGTGTGTGTGGTTAGTGCAGCAGTGATTGATGTTTATTTGGTCTGTGGGTTGACACACAGTCTAGCTGTCAGAAGCTCCACCGACAGCTCTGTTTTTTTTGGGTCCCAGTGGCGGAGGAAAGGCTGACACTGGGGTCACCGTCGTCCCTCTGTCCCCTGCACCCCGAGACGCTCTCATGGAGACAACATCCATTTGTCCTTACTCCAACCAGTTAAAGACTGATCCGTGTTGCGACATGGGGAAGTTTTCCTGATCGGCGTCGGCACAGACGCCTCCAGAGGGAAAGACGTAGACACAACGCTGATAAGCGACGCTGGACCGAGACGTCCACGTCCACGTCCACGTCCACGTCCACGTCCCCTTTTCGGTCTTCTGCGTGACCTTTCTGTAACCTGTGGAGCGTCTTCCTCTGGGCCCGGTCACGATTCCGCTTCGGCACACACAACACACACGCTCACAAATGCTGACGTGCTCAAGATGGCACGGTACATGAGCACTTGGTCAAGCATGTAATGTGACCCCGTCCCAACCAAACACACACACACACGCACACACACACATGCACAGGAATAAAGAGGTCATCGCTTTGCCATCTGGTAGTCAGATACCCCCCCTCCCTGCCTAATTTAATGATATAATAACCTGTACTCTCCAAGTCCTTCGACTCATTGCACCCAACCACACACACACACACACACGCACACACACACACACATACACACAGCTGACATCTTCGTCACAGAGGAATGACGAGAGTACTGTCGGAAGACTATGGTAGGGTGGGGTGGGGTTGCAAAGACGGTCTGGCTGTGTGTGTGCGCGTGTGTGCGCGCGTGTGTGTGTATCCCTGCCGTAACGGCTGCTCCCTGCCGTCTACACAGCTGTCTCCTAGACACACCGACCCACACAAACACACACTGGGCGGCTGTGAGAGATCTCCCCCACGACTGCTTCCCAGGCCTGTGACAGCGAGAGGGAGAGAGAGGGAAGAAAGGAGGGGAAACGGCTGGAAAGGATTACTCACACAAACACACACTTACACACCAACAACCACGCGTGAAAGATTACGCAAACAGACACAGAGACGTTATCTTGAAGATGAACGCACATCAGCACGGTAGCGCTGCTGTGAGGGCGTGAAATCACATTTTCTCCTTTGTTCCTCCCTCCTCCTCACCAGCCTGAGGACGGAGACGTCGGGGAAACGAGCCGAGCGAGTTAATTACCAGCTGAGACAAAAGAAGTTACGACTGGAATGGAAATTAAAGCAGAAACCCTGAATTTCCCCCCGGTTTAGAACCTGCTGGATCGTCCACCTGCATTCCACCGTTACTGCTGAACACAAACAAAGAGAATTATTCTTTTTAGGCAAATTAGCAAACAATTAATGCACAAATTTCAGTGTTTCAAAGTGGGAACACGAAGCAGGAAACCGGAAAACGCCGTCAGGTCGAACCGACACGATACACGATTGTTTCCAGAGGACGCCGAAGACACAGCTGCACTTTTGGAGGGTAACTTTTGGAGTTATGGTGCTTCCAAAAGCACTTTGAGCCGTGACAAAAACCTATTTCCATTTTTTTCCTCATTTGTGGTCCAGGAATGGCGTCAATTCTGGTGTCTCCTGGGGACTTTTGGAAACCTCTGATGTGCAGCACGAACGTGTAATTTGTTTGAATCCAACATGTTTCCAACTAGTGAAGATGTTTCTCTTAATTGGCTTGTTTTTATCAGCTCGCATGGGACAAAAACACCGTTTCCGAGCTTTGGATTTCCTGCAAAAAAAAACCCTTTAACACAAATATTGATGATGTCTTTTGAGGGGAATACTTGCCAGGAAATGAGACCACAGTCAACAGGAAGTACTGGTCAACCAAACTTAGCAGCTGTTGACGGGGTATTTACTCCTACTGACCAGCCAAATGTGCCACATCTTGAATGGAAGAATTAACCCTCTCGTCTTTGCTAGAAAAACCCTAACGTCCTTTAAATTTCCCTCTGGAAATGTTTTGATTCCCGAAGGGTCCTTTTTCAGTTATTTATCGAGGGCCTCGTGGTATTTGGGACATGCCATGTGAAAACGCGCAGCGGACTGCGGACCGCTGCTCCTGTTTACGTTTGCGTCGGGCGCTCTTACGCCGTGTTTGTTATCCCTGCGGATGGAAATAGACAGAGGCCGGAGTTTCGCACAGGAAAGGCTTTGTTGGCTGTCAGAGTTGTCACTGTGGGGGGAGTCGTTGCTGCAAAACCACACTCGCATTCTGGACTCCGCATCCTTGATCAGGTCCGGGCTGGGAAGGACTGCTGGCATTCGGCGGCTTTTAATAGGAGACAACTGTGGAGAACAAAGGGAAAGACAAAAAGAAATCAAAGGCGCTCCTGACTCGGGGCCTTGGTGCTCGCCGCACATATTTCCTTTGTAGCCTTTGTCACCATTCTCATGGATATCTGGGGTGCATGTTGCTCAGTCAGCACGGGTTTCTGGCTGTGTATGTTTGTGTGAATGCGGCGTGCGGCCGAGCACTGTTGTGGTCGACGCCGCATACTTCCCGCCGAGGCACGGCGTCGCGAGCCCGGGCAGAAATCCTCGGTGTTTTTGTTGTGTGCTGCCGACGGGTGTGGGAGCGAGACAGAGAGGAGACGCGGGGCAGAAGGAGAGGTTACCGCCAGTAAAGAGGGGCGATTGAAGGGAAGCGATCGCATGTGGGCCGCGGAACTGCTGAAAAAAGGGGGAGAAAGAATGTGGGGTGAACACAGGCGGCAGTGTGCTATAAATCTCACTGCAGGAAACGCACTCAAGATGTGATCAAACTCTCGAAAACGGTGGAAATCGGGCCAAAAATCGATGATTCTGCCGTGAAATCCGGAGCATTTCTGCTTCCTCCGACCCCTCTGACCCATAGAGACACCACCCAGTTCACAATGTCGGGCCAGACCTGAACAGTTCGTCCAGAAATACGTGATTTGATACAAGGGTTGGGAAATCCCGTGTGTTCGAGTGTGTGTCCACGAGTGTGAGGTTTTAAATAAGCAGCTGGTGGATTATAAAAGAACCGGTGTGTCCCTCGCGTCCGGAGGCTGTCGTCATACTTCCTGTATTTGGCCGACAGTGCGTGATGCCACTTCCTGTGCTCGGACCGTGACGCTACGCAGCTGCGGCAGGTTGCGCGGCGCTTCGAAGGAAGGGATGTAAGTAAGTCGCGCGCGGGACGGACGTGATTCCAGGAATTTAGGAGCACATTTTCTAGAATAATCCTGTCACGATTCCCCCGGTGAAACTTCTCACACACAGATTTCCCAAAACCAGCCCCCCACTGGTCTGACTCACTGGTTTGACTCATTGTCAGCCCACTCTTTTCACATCCAAGCGTCTTCAGATGGAACGGACCCATTTTTGGGGTCGGTTCCCCCCTTCCGAAGCTGCAGGGAGGGCGGCAGGCCCGCGCCGGCCGGCGTCGTGGCAGCTCACGCGCGTGTGCACCCATGTGGCGCGCTCGGCGCCGTTCCTCCTCGCCGTTCCTTCCACAATAATGGCACATTGTTTGCTTCATGGTCGCTCTGCGCACAGCTCACATGCTTCCTTCATTTGAGATGATGTAATGCCTGGAAGTGTTGTATTCCAACAGGAAATACTTTAAGGTACCGTTGCGCCGCACGCACGCACCCGGACGCGGACAGACAGACGGACACGTGCACTTAAAATGGTATTAGAAAGGTGAAACGGGCCTGTATCTGCCGGTTCCAACCCGCTCGGCTCTGTTGCGTCCGTAGTGTGTTAGCGTGACCTTGCTTGGCAGCCAGGCTGCCGGGACATGCGCTTCATTGACTGGGAAGTTTGGCAGCTCACCTCCCGCTTTCTGGCCACTCATTATCTGGACGGGGGGGGGGGGGACTCGCAGGAGGGACGCCTCCACGCCGATAGGCGCCGTTTGCAGACGTACACACGGAGCAAGACAAGCAGGAGTCAGTGTGAGAACTTAAGCCGAGCCTCTGCGCCAGTCACACAGATGTTCCTCTTGGCACCTCGGCAGGTTGCGATGGGGCGGCACAGGGGGCCTTTGTGGGGTCTCTGGGGCTGCCGAGGGCCAAACAGGGCCTCAGAGTCTGGTTGAGGGCTTCCTTTGTGGGACACAAAACATTGTCTGTGCTGGGAAAGGCCATGAGGATGGGAACGCTGCCCAGAGCTAGCCTGTGTTTGACTCTGAGTGTGTGTGTGTGTGTGTGTGTGTGTGTGTGTGTGTGTGTGTGTGTGTGTGTGTGTGAGACAGAGACAGAAAGAGTGCTGTATGGGGTGTGAGAGACACACCACAGTGTGATTAAGGGAATTTGAGTCAAGTTGTTTGAACATTTGCCGCAGCATCACCGCGTTGAGCTCCAAGTTTGAACATTCGAGACATATTTCACATTAAAAAAATGCATTTTTGGGTCTCCCTCAAGTATTTAACGACTAACGGAGTGTTTATCACTCCCAAGTCTGGATAACTGTGGCTGTGCTTACTGGCAAATTAGGCAGAAAACGGAAAATTGAACCCTCGTATCCACATTCACTCCATTTTCCCCCCAAAATGTGACCTAAATTATTGGTCTATTTTTACTGCACCACAACACGACGTCAAAGTGACTTCGGAAATATGAAGCCATATTTTTTTTTTTACGTCAACGTCAACAGCCAGTTAATCCTGGGATAATGTTGTCACCAGAGTCAGAGCAGACAGCCTAACGAGCAGCTCCACCCTGCATTTCTTTCAAATATGATAAGATATGGTGATGATGAAGGACCAGGAAACACGGCGGCTATTTTAAGCCTAGAGTTTGGTCGTGCGCGTGCGCGTGCGTGTAACAGGGCAGGCGGTGGGAATGGATGAGGAATGTCAGAAAACCAAAGAAGGAGAAAGAATGAAAACAAAAAGTCAAGAAGTGGTTGAAAGAACTGAGGAGGAGAGGGTCTTAAAAAAGAGCCAGACTTGGTGGCTGACGGGGGGGGGGGGGGCAGCAGACGTGGACAGTGCACACAAACACGGACCGCAGGAACATGTTCGGAGGGAAACATTAAGTGTTACAAAAGGGGGGGGGTGGGGTTGATAATGCTTCAACTCATGAGAGGCGTTTGGCCCCGGGCCCCGAGGTTCTCTGCGGTGAGCAGTATTTTATACGAGACAAGCGTGACCCTCAAGTACGATCGAGAATGTGCGAGTGTGCGTCAGTGTGTCCACTCTGCAAAACCGCCCTGGAAAGCCCCCGTTCCTCCAGGAGCCGGTTCCGCGGGGCCAGCTGACTGCTGTCTCACCGGCTATTTTGGTCTTCAGACCAGATGAGGCTCGACCTGTTTGACCATCACCGAGCTTCATCCAGGAACTGGTCCTGGGCGGGATTCACAGGGGGCGAGAACCGGTGACCCGCTACATTTTCAGGGCGCAACCTTGTTCGGGACCCGGCTTGGTTGCCAGTAAAAGCAGAACCCTCATTGCTGGATCTGTTATTAGTTAATTACAACCCTCATGTTTCCCCTAAACGGCCCCGATCTGCTGCATTTAGGGTGGGAATGTTGGAGAGAGTAAATATAGCATCGAAAAAGTTTTATCTTCAAGACTACGTGCCACTAAGAGACACGTGCTGTGTGTTGGCGAGCCTGCCTACACACACACAACACACACACACACACACACACACCACACACACACACACACACACACACACACAGCAGTAGCTCCGGTAGCAGTGTTTAGTTTCCACATGATGAGCGTGTAATCTGTGCAGGTTCCTGCCTGCTGCTTTGTCCTCCTCCCAGTCTGACTCGTCTGTCCGACCTGTGAGGGGGGGGGATCGACTGTGTCCCTGTCATAACGCCGGATCACTGTCTACAATCTACTGACTCAAAGGGATGAGAGAGATGCCCTGGAGAGGTCGGTCTACGTCTCGGGTTGCGTATTCCGTCCCCGCCGCCGTTTCCTTGCCTGGTTTCGGTTGACGGCGTCGCTTTACAGCATCCGAGGACCCAAAAGAGAAAAAAAAAATCGTTTTGAATGTTTTCTCCAACTGCACACAAACGAAGGCGGGGGAGATCAGGCGATGCGCGTCCCTGCCAGGTTATTTTGGTGCGCTCTGGCGCCTCCTTCCACCTCTCGTTATCTGCCCCGATCCAGGGTCTAATCAGCCGCCACCTGCGCCGCCGCTCAGCTTTAGCAGGCTAAATCCAGGCGGATCAGAGCCGAACACGGTGGGATTACGGCGCAGTTTAACACGCGCGTTTCAGGCTTTTCGGAGACGCCTCCCACGTGGACAGTCGACCCATTTAGCCTTGATTAAGTGGCACCTTTTAATTATGGTTTCTCTCCTTTCGAAGCTATTCCTCCTGGTTCCTTTAGCGCAAACGTTTTAATGAAGAGATTTTCCGATCATTTGAGGCATGAAGAATATGGCGATGCTAATGACCGCTGCAGCCTGAAGTGAAACCACTTGAGTTTCACCTTTTTTTTGGCAGCTCCGGGGAATCATTTGGGGCTAATGAGGAATATTTGATAGCTTTAGAGCTCCTCATATTCCGCAGACTGGTGTCTGAGCAGGAGCCGCAGCGCTGGGAACAAAAAGCTTACCTGCCCCTGCGGGGAATACCGACCATCTTTGGCTCAAAGGGAAGGGCAGAAGCTAAAGGGTTCAAGCGTGCCGTGTTTCATGTGTGTTTTTCCCTCTTCGCCCCAGGAGCGGAGAAGCTGCCACCTAAACAGGACTGGCAAGAACAACAAATGAAGGTCGCCACATTTTCATTTGAAAGAAAAGCAGGAAGCTTCCAGCATGAATGCCAACGGTTCAAAGAGCTGCGGGGAAGGTGCGCTCGTGAAGGCGTGCACACACACGCACACACACACACACATTATGTCATCCAATTTAAACAAACACGAGGCCTCATGGGCCCTTACAAGACCGTGTTCGTGGTTACCGAGGCCACCAGTTGCCATCCACACACACACACACACACATATGCTATAGCATCCATGAGATACTCCTGCTTGTTGTGCCACATACACACACACACACACACACCACACACATGCTGTAGCATCCATGAGATACTCCTGCTTGTTGTGCCCCCCACACACACACGCACACACACACACACACACATGCTGTAGCATCCATGAGATACTCCTGCTTGTTGTGCCACACACACACACACACACACAGGGACACACACAGCCCCGTGCTGCCTCTGTTGCACCAGCATGTAATGCGTACAGCCACACAGGAGAAGCCTTGTGTGCAAGGGGTCGTAACAACTGCGGCAGTAGCTGTATGGTGACCTTTCACCCCTGACAGCATGGGAAAGTGGATGCACTCAGCTGTTAGGACCCCAGTGGGGGCCGGTTCCCCCTCGGTACTAGTCAAATGGTGATTGGGCATCAATGGGAAGAGACCCAGAATGCTCAGCAAGGAATGCTGTAAATGCACAAGTACACATAACAAGAAGATCTGCATAATTTATGCACGCACACGCACACACACACACACACACATGAAGTCAGTGTTGAACACACACACAACGTTACATCTCTGTGGTACTGATGAGTTTATGCACATTTACATTCAATACATTCAATCAATCAATCTTTATATAGCGTCTGTTACAATCACAATTGTTTGTAGGTGCTTTCCAGAATCCCAGGGCCTGACCCCCCAACAAGCAACTGTGGCAAGGAAAAACTCCCCTTTAACAGGAAGAAACCTTGAGCAGGACCAGGCTCGTGTAGGGGGACCCTCCTGCTGATGGCCGGCTGATTTAAGATTCTCTTCTTGAAAAGTACAAAGATCTGCTTTTAATTCCACCATCAGGTTCACTCGAGCACCCAAACGCGCACACAAAGACTGCACAGGTTTTTCAGACCCTTTAAGACTAAGACCAAAAAATATTTTTGCCCACGGCTTCTGGTTCTCACAGTCTCCAGTCTCTGTAGGAATGCTAAGTATCCAGGAGCCCCCCCGGCGGAGCAGCCGATGGTAAGGACGGTGATTTAAGGCAGCCCTGGTTGTTCCCATGTCACACACTCTGAAAGAGGGTACGTGGAGGCGCGATATATTATGTGACAAGCCCGTGGAGATGTCGCTCCTCATCACCTCACACGCAGTTCTTGCCAGCCCGTCACCAAGGGTAGTTCAAGTCCATTTCAGGGGTTAGTGTTCTGTACAGAGCAGGATAGAACCGATGAGCTACCTGAACCTGGCACGGAGGCTTCAGAGTTTTAAAAATGCACATAAACATTGGGCTATAAATCCACTCTGCTGTGTATGAAATCAATGGATTTGGACACACACACATTCTCACCAGGCTGGTTGGAACAGGTCACCGAACACACCCTCCTTCGATCCTCAGACAGCTGGGACCTACAGACTCACAGATGCACAGGCGAGGCCGGTAAGGAGCGGAGGGGGCGTGCACATGCGCGCGCATGTGTGACCCTGTCACCGATCCACATGTCAATACGAGCTCCGCGGGTCTGTGTGTGCGCGTGCTGCGGTGTGTGCAGGGATCGGCAGCTGAGCGTGATTAATATTTCACAGCTAACAAATGGTCACACGGGCAGCTCTGTCTGTGTGCGTCTGTGTGCGTCTGTGGGAGTGTGTGTGTTGACTTATGAAGGTGGATTATAATGTCTGACACTTGAGCCAATTCAAAAGTGAATTTCAACAAATACAATTAGTGAATTAAATTTTTGAATAGTTTTGTTGAGCTGTCGCTGTGCGTGCTGCAGTCGTGATGCCGTCTCTTCTCTCTGGCTCATCTAGCTTATAAAACTGAAATGAAAAATTAAAAATGAATAAAATAACGTAAAAAATATCTATAAATAAGGCAAAAAAACTTGCTAGAAGAACACAGTCGTGATACCGTTGTGCTGCCGTCGTGATGTCGTTGAGCCGTCTCTTCTCTCTGGCTTATGTAGCTTATAAAACTGAAATGAAAAATCAAAAATTAAAAGAATAACATCAAATAAAAATATGAATAAGGCAAAAAAAGTTGCGAGAACAAGTTAATAATAATAATATTAATAGTTGCTGTCGCCGTGCAGCCGTCGTGATGTCGTTGTGCTATGCCTTCTCTCTGGCTTAGCTTATAAAACTGAAATCAAAAATCAAAAATGAATAAAATAACGTAAAAAACTGATATAAATAAGGCAAAAAAACTTGCTAGAATAACAAAGTCGTGATACCGTTGTGCTGCCGTCGTGATGTCGTTGTGCTATGCCTTCTCTCTGGCTTATCTACCTTATAAAACTGAAATGAAAAATCAAAAATGAATAGAATAAAAAGAAAAATATATAAATAAATAGGCAAAAAAAAGTTACTAGAATAACACAGTCGTGATACCGTTGTGCTGCCGTTGTGCCATCTCCTCTCTCTGGCTTATGTAGCTTATAAAACTGAAATGAAAAATTAAAAATGAATAAAATAACGTAACAAATTTATATAAATAAGGCAAAAAACATTTGCTAGAATAACAAAGTCGTGATACCGTTGTGCTGCCGTCGTGATGTCGTTGTGCTATGCCTTCTCTCTGGCTTATGTAGCGTATAAAACTGAAATTAAAAATCAAAAATGAATAGAATAACGTAAAAAATATCTATAAATAAGGCAAAAAAACTTGCTAGAATAACACAGTCGTGATACCGTTGTGCTGCCATCGTGCTGCTGTCGTGCCGTCTCTCTCTCTGGCTTATGTAGCTTATAAAACTGAAATGAAAAATTAAAAATGAATAAAATAACGTAACAAATTTATATAAATAAGGCAAAAAACATTTGCTAGAATAACAAAGTCGTGATACCGTTGTGCTGCCGTCGTGATGTCGTTGTGCTATGCCTTCTCTCTGGCTTATGTAGCGTATAAAACTGAAATTAAAAATCAAAAATGAATAGAATAACGTAAAAAATATCTATAAATAAGGCAAAAAAACTTGCTAGAATAACACAGTCGTGATACCGTTGTGCTGCCATCGTGCTGCTGTCGTGCCGTCTCTCTCTCTGCCTTATCTAGCTTATAAAACTGAAATGAAAAATCAAAAATGAATAAAATAACGTAAAAAATTTATATGAATAAGGCAAAAAACATTTGCTAGAATAACAAAGTCGTGATACCGTTGTGCTGCCGTCGTGATGTCGTTGTGCTATGCCTTCTCTCTGGCTTATGTAGCTATAAAAACTGAAATTAAAAATTAAAAATGAATAAAATAACGGAAAAATATCTATAAATAAAGGCAAAAAAACTTGCTAGAATAACACAGTCGTGATACCGTTGTGCTGCTGTTGTGCCGTCTCTTCTCTCTGCCTTATCTAGCTTATAAAACTGAAATGAAAAATCAAAAATTAAAAGAATAACATCAAATAAAAATATGAATAAGGCAAAAAAAGTTGCGAGAATAAGTTAATAATAATAATATTAATAGTTGCTGTCGCCGTGCAGCCGTCGTGATGTCCTTGTGCTGTCTCTTCTCTCTAGCTTAGCTTATAAAACTGAAATCAAAAATCAAAAATGAATAAAATAACGTAAAAAATTGATATAAATAAGGCAAAAAAACTTGCTAGAATAACACAGTCGTGATACCGTTGTGCTGCCATCGTGCTGCTGTTGTGCCGTCTCTTCTCTCTGCCTTATCTAGCTTATAAAACTGAAATGAAAAATCAAAAATGAATAAAATAACGTAAAAAATTTATATGAATAAGGCAAAAAACATTTGCTAGAATAACAAAGTCGTGATACCGTTGTGCTGCCGTCGTGATGTCGTTGTGCTATGCCTTCTCTCTGGCTTATCTACCTTATAAAACTGAAATGAAAAATCCCAAATGAATAGAATACAAAAGAAAATATATAAATAAGGCAAAAAAAAGTTACTAGAATAACACAGTCATGATACCGTTGTGCTGCCGTTGTGCCGTCTCTTCTCTCTGGCTTATGTAGCTTATAAAACTGAAATGAAAATTAAAAATGAATAAAATAACGTAAAAAATTTATATAAATAAGGCAAAAAACATTTGCTAGAATAACAAAGTCGTGATACCGTTGTGCTGCCGTCGTGATGTCGTTGTGCTATGCCTTCTCTCTGGCTTATCTACCTTATAAAACTGAAATGAAAAATCAAAAATGAATAGAATAACATAAAAGAAAATATATAAATAAGGCAAAAAAAAGTTGCTAGAATAACACAGTCGTGATACCGTTGTGCTGCCGTTGTGCCGTCTCTTCTCTCTGGCTTATGTAGCTTATAAAACTGAAATGAAAAATCAAAAATGAATAAAATAACGTAAAAATATCTATAAATAAGGCAAAAAACAGTTGCTAGAATAACACTCGTGATACCGTTGTGCTGCTGTTGTGCCGTCTCTTCTCTCTGCCTTATCTAGCTTATAAAACTGAAATGAAAAATCAAAAATTAAAAGAATAACATCAAATAAAAATATGAATAAGGCAAAAAAAGTTGCGAGAATAAGTTAATAATAATAATATTAATAGTTGCTGTCGCCGTGCAGCCGTCGTGATGTCCTTGTGCTGTCTCTTTTCTCTAGCTTAGCTTATAAAACTGAAATCAAAAATCAAAAATGAATAAAATAACGTAAAAAATTGATATAAATAAGGCAAAAAAACTTGCTAGAATAACAAAGTCGTGATACCGTTGTGCTGCCGTCGTGATGTCGTTGTGCTATGCCTTCTCTCTGGCTTATCTACCTTATAAAACTGAAATGAAAAATCAAAAATGAATAGAATAACAAAAGAAAATATATAAATAAGGCAAAAAAAAGTTACTAGAATAACACAGTCGTGATGTCGTTGTGCCGTCTCTTCTCTCTGGCTTATGTAGCTTATAAAACTGAAATTAAAAATTAAAAATGAATAAAATAACGTAAAAATATCTATAATAAAGGCAAAAAAACTTGCTAGAATAACACAGTCGTGATACCGTTGTGCTGCCATGTCGCCGCTGCCGTCGAGCTGTCTCTTCTCTCTGCCTTATCTAGCTTATAAAACTGAAATGAAAAATTCAAAGAATAACATCAAATAAAAATATGAATAAGGCAAAAAAAAGTTGTGAGAATAAGTTAATAATAATATTATTAATAGTTGCTGTCGCCGTGCTGCCGTCGTGATGTCGTTGTGCTATGCCTTCTCTGGCTTATGTAGCTTATAAAACTGAAATGAAAAATTCAAAATGAATAAAATAACGTAAAAAATAAGGCAAAAAAACTTGCTAGAATAACACAGTCGTGATACCGTCGTGCTGCCGTCGTGCTGCCGTCGTGCTGCCGTTGTGCCGTCTCTTCTCTGGTTTATGTAGCTTTTAAAACTGAAATGAAAAATGGATAGAATAACATCAAATAAAAATATAAATAAGGCAAAAAAAAGTTGTTAGAATAAGTCAGTCGTGATGCTGTTGTGATGCAGTTTTGTGTTGCTTTTTTTACGCGTACTCGTATCATTTAACGCCTCCTGTTCCTGTTGACATGTGCTGCTCCTACATGGGCCAGAACACCCTGTATTATCAAAGAGCAAGAACCTGGCAACCCTTGGGCCAGATGTGTTGAAAGTCTGCTTTAAATGTTTTTAGAACATTAAAGCCTCTTTTCTAATCTGGAGCAGGGCGTCGCATGTTTGGGACAGCTGATAAATGAACGCCAGAGTTAAAACAGTTATCTTTGTGCTGTTGCTGCTGTTGCACACATCAAAATCCCAAATCTTTATCCCATGTGAAAGTTCTCCCTGGTGGCAATAGCTTTGATGGGGCCTTTGATGTGAAGGAGTCCCGGCAATAATGGCGATGATGGCGACTGATAAGAACCGGCTGAACGGCATCGGGGATCAGAAGCGCCGAATGGAGGCCAAACTGGATGCGGCCCCGGGCTGTTTGATAATTAAAGGGAGGGGTTGGAACACTGGTGATAAGGACAAGTGGCAATTGTGTGTCGAAGGGTGTACACTTCCAGTGAACCGGCGTTTGTTTGGGGCTGGTGCGTGTGCGTTGAGAGACAGAGATGTCAAAGTTCGTAGCAGGTGGTGAAATGTTACCAAAGCTGTCGATCCGATTAGGCCGGATCCGGAAAAGGAAGGAGAAGCGACGCGTAGAGACAGAGGAGCTTTAACTGCCAACATGCGACAAACGCGCAGTAGCTTCAAGGTATTGAGGCGGGTGTTTGTGGGCTTTAACCTGAGGTTTTTTCCTCATTTAACAGGAAGTGAGTTGGATGATGGAAAACATTCATTTAGAGTCACAAGACTCCAAATTACAGTAAAAAGGATAAAAATCAGGGACAAAATAGATGAAAGAGAAGGTGAAAGTTGAACCAAAACAACAGCAATGCTGCATGAAGACTGTGTGTGTGTGCGCGTCGTGCGTGTGTGTGTGTGCGTGTGTGAGAAAGAGAGAGAGGCTATTGGCATAAACTAGAGCTGGCAGAGCGGAATCAATTACTGACCAGTGAGGATTTTCCCACAAGCTTCAACCGGTGGGAAAACAGGAGCTCCTCCACATGCGTCTGTCCGTGCCTGTGTGTGTGTGTGTGTGTGTGTGTGGTGTGGTGTGTGTGTGTGTGTGTGTGTGACAGATACAGAGAGAAAACTTGTGTCTGAGCATGTTCAGATGTGTGTGCACGTGTTTATGAGTACTCTCAATGGGTGCAAGTGTTAGTGATTACTGCGTGTGTGCATGTTTGTGTGTGTGTGGGTGCCAAAGTCCACATTCTACAAGCAAAGTGAGGACATTTTGGATTGTTTGAAGGTTAAGGCTTGGTTTTAAGGTTGGGGTTAGAAGGGTTTTGGTCAGAGTGGGTGGGGGTCAGTTGGGATGGTTGGGGTTTGGGTCAGGAGCTGGAGAACGCATTAGTTCTATGAAAGCCCTCACAAAGATAGGAAGACAAGGATGTGTGTGGGTGTGTGGCCTTCAGGTTCTGTCAGAGAAAGATTTTAACAATATAACAAGCAGGAAGTCTCACCAGACCCACCTGAATATTTAACTGGTGTAGTGTCTCCCTCCCTGTGAGCTGGTCTCCATGGTCATATCTTCACCTCCTCGGGGCAGAACCTGGCACGGGACGGCAGGTTTCACATTATTGTTCTATCTGTGGTTCTAGAATGTTGCATGTGTGTGTTGTTCTTTCATTGGTCTAATTGTTCTGTTCAGTTCTGGACTCTATAGAGGTGCTGCTGCGCTACACTGCCGCAGGAAGCGGTGGAAGGCAGGATAACATTGGCCTGGATTCAGGGCTTGGCGGCCCAGGGGATACTGCCTCTAAAATCCAATCAAGCAGACATCTCGACTCTTGTCATTGTTGGGTGTTACAGCAACGCCGCCTCGGTGACTAGACAGAACCGAGCGAGAGCGAGAGCGAGAGCGAGAGCGAGAGCGAGAGCGAGAGCGAGAGCGAGAGAGAGAGAGAGAGAAAGATCCCTAAACTCTTCATCCAGAACAACACACTCATGCACACGTTGTGGTTGTTACACACAGAACAGGAATTCACACATTTAAATGACAGGAAATGAAACGTTACGTGGACACAGACAAGATGAAATCTTATGGTTTGTTCTTCACCCCCCCCCCCCCCCCCCTTTAGATTCCTTGTCGTTTGTTCCTCTTCTGTGTATATTTATTGAGCCAGAACAATCAGCAGTCTGACCTTATCACGAGCTCGCACCTTCAGCTGGACAACAGCGGCCACTAGTGGCGATTTGAGGAAGTGTTGTTGTTTCCCAGACGTTCAGCGATAAAAGATCCACTTTAAATGACAAGGCGCGTAATATTAGTGTCAATTAAACTGGAAGCAAATAATTTAATTTTAAATAAGAGTGATAGTTTAGACCAGAATGAACTGGGACCAGTATTATGAGATGGTATCATTTGTATTACAAAAAACATACAGGGCATTTTTGCCTTCTTATCTTTGAACGATTATCTGATAATCTCACCTGCTCGGGCCACGTCCGAGTATACACGCAGTGTGTGGTGCTGCCATGTTTGCTGTGTTTGGACGTGGTCTCGGGGGCTCCCTCCCTCTTTATTTCCTCACTTTCTTTCTTTGGACACAGCAGGCCAAAGAAAGCTTCACACTCTCTCCGGTCGGCCGCCCCAGACGGAGCTGCGCAGGAACACCTCTAACAGCCACATTCCTTCGACTCGGACAAACAAAATTCGCTCAAGGATGATCGTTAGCAGCGAGCATTTGCTGTGGGTTTGTGTTAAACACCGGAGATGCTAAATTTACCAAAGGAGAAACATATCACATTTTGGATGAATGATTAGTGGAGGGTTTATACTGATGATTATAGTCTCTAAGAGCAGCTTCCTCTCCACTATTATTCCTGCTTTTACGAACTCAGAAAGTATTGGATAGGACACTTGTTGCCGTGACGTCAGCATGTTTGTGTGTGTTTTTGACTCACGGTTGTTTCTTACGATTTTGGCATCTCGCTGTTTCCTGAAATGAACAAATGTCAGCACTCTTTTAGCTCATGGAAGGAAAATGATGCCATGTTTCACCACCTGAGAAGACACACACTCACACACACCGACACTACTTACTGGTGTGTGTGGGCATGTTTGTGTGTGTGTGGTGTGTGCGTGTGTGTGTGTGCTTTTGTCAAGCTCCCGGCGCTGACACAGTAAACTGATATGAGGGGTTCTGAGCGCTCTCTCTTACACGCACACACACACACACACACACACACACACACACACACACACACACACACACACACACACACACTCTACAGAGGGAGAAGAGAGCACTGGAGGAGCCACACTCACACGGAGATTGAGTTACAGCTGAATTAGATCTGAACTGTGGGAACCACCACCTTCTTTTAAACACACACACACACGCACACACACACACACACACACACACACACACACACAGAGGTGTTGTCACTTGTTGTCATTGCTTGACACCAATGCGACACACGCTGCAGTGATATATATGTGTACACAATGTTGGCACGAGCAAGACCACACTAAGGCACGCACATGCGCGTTCACACACACACACACACACACACACACGCTAATCATAAACCGCCACATATAGACACGGACTGTCCCTCACAGTCAAACACACACACACACACCGCACAGCGTCAGAAACACTGATGCTCCAGCATGAGAGCGCGTCTGTTCCTGTGTGATGCGCCTGTGTTCAAACAGACCGAGTCATCTTACCTGGCTCGCCACAGCACACGTGTGCTAATCTCGTTAGCTCTGGGTGGGGGGGGGGGGGGGTTGGCGGCGGCCCTAAATTAGGCAACTCTGAAGGAGAAAGGAGAAAGACCATCAAAGCACATGCCGGGAGACCCTTCACGTCTTCATTTTCGTTTTCACATGGTAATGCAGGTGTGTGTGTGTGTGTGTGTGTGTGGTGTGTGTGTGGTGGTGTGTGTGTGGTGTGGTGTGTGAAAGAGGGGGGTGAGACGAGTGTGTTGGAACATTTGCTGTAAATAATAGTGAGAGTGGAATGCCACAACACTGCGCCAGCCTGGGCAACAAGCAGAGAGGAGCCCAACAGTCGAGGCGCCCCTCGGTCCCCAAAGGGCAGTTTTCAAGCTGGTGGGGGGCAACCCACAACCCACTAGGGGGCCCCAGCATTATGACAGGGGGCCGTGGAGCTCCTGCAAACAGTGTTTCCACTGTCAAGTTACGCCAGATGGTACTAATTTTAGTACCAACCACCGAGGAGGGTGGTTTGAAAATAAACAATACACAAACAATCTGCAGCACAACAAAAAATAATTTTATCTCCTAAAGAGGGCACTGCAAAAAAAAAAGTTCAGGAACCACGGCTAGAGAGAACTGTAAAAATGGCTAACAGCCCGGGGGTAATTAAACAAGGCTGGGGACAAGGACCAGGACAAGGACCAGGACAAGGACCAGGACAAGGACCAGGACCAGGTACCACCCTGAAGGTGGCAGCAAATGCACAATTCTGTCTGTGGTATCACAATTGCCCTTCTGGATTTTACAAAGAGTTATGGAAGACAACATTAAGAGACACATGAAGACATGTGGGAGTAAAAGAGACAGCAAAAAAGAAAAATGCTGTGAGATGTTTTGTCTCGTTGCCAAGGATGTTCTTCCACATCCCGAAACAGCTGTTTTTCCAAGCAAACAATCAAATACAGCCACAGAACCAAGACCTCATCCAGGCGAGGGAACGCACGTACGAAGCACGTCGAAACCTACAAATTTTCCTTTGCTTATTCATTTAAAAATTTGATTCACATTTTTCAAACATGAGCTCTACTGACCTGCGTTTTTAAGAGGGCCATTTAACCCCAACCACACCACCGCTTCAGTATTTTAATCTGATTTTAAGCTTTGATCGGCCCATTGAGGCTTTGATTTTGTAAAAGTAAAGGATTCGAAAGATAAACTAAATGTACTTTGTTGAAAAAAAGCGCCCCCAGAATCCATTAAATCCTTTACGAGTAGTCTAAAAATTGGATGGTTTAACCTGAAGTTTCCCTAAAACACCATGGAGGCGGGGCTAGTTCCTATTCCGCAGCCCCCCACTAGAGGGCAGCTGTGCTGGTTTTGTATCATTGAGGTGAAATTAAATTTGGTCAAACAGACCCCACCAGTCACGTCTGAAACCCAATAAAACTGATTCCTGAGCAAATATTTGTTTCCCCTCAACATTTTATCTTCCACTTTTCGCGTAAAGTGCTGCACGGATGCTGAGTGTGAATGCGGCCCACGTGGAGCGACATTAAGCCGCCCTGCTGGGAACACTTTTGACACGAGAGCTCCATTTGTCCGATCGCCGGCGCCGACCCGGTCGCAGCGGGTTACACCGGAGATAATAGTGATCTGAGGATAATCTTCTCCATTAATGTTTGCTCTCCGTTTGACCCCTGCGTGCCTCACGATGAAGAGAACAGCACTCTCTGTCTACCTCACACACACACACACACACACACACACACACACACACACACATTACCTGTCTTTCTTCCTGATTTTTGATGCCCAACCCACAATGACACCAGAAACACCAAGGGAGGGAAAAGGAACAGCAAACAAACTCTCCACAGGCCCGGGGCTCCGGTTTCAGCCTTCCGTCCGCCTGTGGCTGGGGGGCCATGGAACACAGAGTGCCAAGGGCCTCTGTGTCAATAAGGAGCAGCAGTTCAACACAATGGGGGCCTGCCTGCAGACAACACCGCTGACAGACACCCACACAAAGGAGCCTGTGAATGGGACGGAGGCCCGCGCACGCCCTCGCACGCACGTGAACGAACGAATGAACGAACACACACACACACGTGCATCCGCAGGAAAGAATAGAGCAGTGTGTGGTTACCCACAGAGATGATGTTTGAGGGATGCTCACTCTGAACTACAGCAAACTACTGCAGTTATATAATGACGATGATGGAAAAATGAACTGTCATACGTTACCTCTACGTTAGAGAGAAACCATCTAGAGCAACGATGTGATGCACCTCCTCCAGAGCCTCCCGGGTCAGCAGCAGGTTCCTCTTGAGCCACCACCACCCTGCCACTGACCCTATTGGGGTGTGTTCCCCCGTGAGGTCTCTGTCCTTTGCAGCCACAACTAGCGGCTAGATGTCTGCTAGCTTGTTGATGACCCTTGGCCCTCTCACTCCTGCCGCCGCCCTGCTGTCAGGTATTTAAGGTGCTTGGACTCACCTGGTTGTTCCTCCTACAGTACGGTACATTCCGTAATCAGTCCTTGAGACCTTTAGGACCAAACGCTTCGTCTCGGGTCAGGAAATAGAGGCAGGTGATTTAGGATTTACTGAAATAAGAAAGGGGGCATTTTGAGGGAAACCTGTTCGATTGATTGTTATTATGCGGTTTGTCTACCTCACTGGGTTTGTACATTACAATACATTAATCCACTATAAAGCTTTGACGTGCACATTTGGCCTTTCATCATTTAGCAAAAGCAAAGTCTTTAAAATACTAGTTTTTACCTTTATTGTGGTGGGAATAACAAAGCAACCTACATTAATAAGAAGGTTTGATGGTTTTAACAAATTTTAGAAAAATAAAAGCTTTAAGTGGGAATGGCCAGGACTAAGGCCAGGACCAAGGCCAGGACCAAGGCCAGGACTAAGGCCAGGACCAAGGCCAGGACTAAGGCCAGGACTAAGGCCAGGACTAAGGCCAGGACTAAGGCCAGAACTAAGGCTAGGACCAAGGCCAGGACTAAGGCTAGGACTAAGGCCAGGACCAAGGCCAGGACTAAGGCCAGGACCAAGGCCAGGACTAAGGCCAGGACTAAGGCCAGGACTAAGGCCAGGACTAAGGCCAGAACTAAGGCTAGGACCAAGGCCAGGACTAAGGCTAGGACTAAGGCCAGGACCAAGGCCAGGACTAAGGCCAGGACCAAGGCCAGGACTAAGGCCAGGACTAAGGCCAGTACAAGATGGAAATGAAAGGAGTCTTTACTTGATTTACCAGATATCATTAACTGAGTTAATTCAGTCCATCTTTGTTTAGATAGCGTTGGTATAATATCTCTACAAACCTGGGCCTGAGCCCTAAACCACCAACAGTGGTGAAGAAAAACTCCCTTTTAACAGGAAAAAACCTTGAGCAGGTCCAGGCTCAGGGGGAGGGGAGGGGGGGGGGGGGTGTCGATTGCAGCCAAGAGCTAAACTGCAGTTATATAATGATGATGATGGAAAAATGAACTGTCATACGTTACCTCTACGTTAGAGAGAAACCATCTAGAGCAACGATGTGATGCACCTCCTCCAGAGCCTCCCGGGTCAGCAGCAGGTTCCTCTGGAGCCACCACCACCCTGTCGCTGACCCTATTGGGGTGTGTTTCCCTGTTAAGGTGCTTGGACTCACCTGCTTGTTCCTCCTACAGTACGGTACATTCCGTAATCTGTCCCTGAGACCTTTAGGACCAAACGCTTCGTCTCGGATCAGGAAATAGAGGCAGGTGATTTAGGATTTACTGAAATAAGAAAGGGGGCATTTTTAGGGAAACCTGTTCGATTGATTGTTATTATGCAGTTTGTCTACCTCACTGGGTTTGTACATTACAATACATTAATCCACTATAAAGCTTTGACGTGCACATTTGGCCTTTCATCAATTAGCAAAAGCAAAGTCTTTAAAATACTAGTTTTTACCTTTATTGTGGTGGGAATAACAAAGCAACCTACATTAATAAGGAGGTTTGATGGTTTTAACATATTGTAGAAAAATAAAAGCTTTAAGTGGGAATGGCCAGGACTAAGGCCAGGACCAAGGCCAGGATTAAGGCCAGGACTAAGGCCAGGACCAAGGCCAGGACCAAGGCCAGGACTAAGGCCAGGACCAAGGCCAGGACTAAGGCCAGGACTAAGGCCAGGACCAAGGCCAGGACTAAGGCCAGGACCAAGGCCAGGACTAAGGCCAGTACAAGATGGAAAGTAAAGGAGTCTTTACTTGATTTACCAGATATCATTAACTGAGTTAATTCAGTCCATCTTTGTTTAGATAGCGTCTGGTATAATATCTCTACAAACCTGGGCCTGAGCCCTAAACCACCAACAGTGGTGAAGAAAAACTCCCTTTTAACAGGAAGAAACCTTGAGCAGGTCCAGGCTCAAGGGGAGGGGAGGGGGGGGAGGTGTCGATTGCAGCCAAGAGCTAAACTGCAGTTATATAATGATGATGATGGGAAAATGAACTGTCATACGTTACCTCTATGTTAGAGAGAAACCATCTAGAGCAATGATGTGATGCACCTCCTCCAGAGCCTCCCAGGTCAGCAGCAGGTTCCTCTGGAGCCACCACCACCCTGCCACTGACCCTATTGGGGTGTGTTCCCCCATGAGGTCTCTGTCCTTTGCAGCCACAACTAGCGGCTAGACGTCTGCTAGCTTGTTGATGACCCTTGGCCCTCTCACTCCTGCCGCGCCCCTGCTGTCAGGTATTTAAGGTGCTTGGACTCACCTGCTTGTTCCTCCTACAGTACGGTACATTCCGTAATCCGTCCCTGAGACCTTTAGGACCAAACACTTCGTCTCGGGTCAGGAAATAGAGGCAGGTGATTTAGGATTTACTGAAATAAGAAAGGGGGAATTTTGAGGGAAACCTGTTCGATTGATTGTTATTATGCAGTTTGTCTACCTCACTGGGTTTGTACATTACAATACATTAATCCACTATAAAGCTTTGACGTGCACATTTGGCCTTTCATCATTTGGCAAAAGCAAAGTCTTTAAAATACTAGTTTTTACCTTTATTGTGGTGGGAATAACAAAGCAACCTACATTAATAAGAAGGTTTGATGGTTTTAACATATTTTAGAAAAATAAAAGCTTTAAGTGGGAATGGCCAGGACTAAGGCCAGGACCAAGGCCAGGACCAAGGCCAGGACTAAGGCCAGGACCAAGGCCAGGACTAAGGCCAGGACCAAGGCCAGAACTAGGGCCAGGACCAAGGCCAGGACTAAGGCCAGGACCAAGGCCAGAACTAAAGCCAGAACTAAGGCTAGGACCAAGGCCAGGACTAAGGCCAGGACTAAGGCCAGGACTAAGGCCAGGACTAAGGCCAGGACTAAGGCCAGTACAAGATGGAAAGGAAAGGAGTCTTTACTTGATTTACCAGATATCATTAACTGAGTTAATTCAGTCCATCTTTGTTTAGATAGCGTCTGGTATAATATCTCTACAAACCTGGGCCTGAGCCCTAAACCACCAACAGTGGTGAAGAAAAACTCCCTTTTAACAGGAAGAAACCTTGAGCAGGTCCAGGCTCAGGGGGAGGGGGGAAGGGGGGTGTCGATTGCAGCCAAGAGCTAAACTGCAGTTATATAATGATGATGATGGAAAAATGAACTGTCATACGTTACCTCTACGTTAGAGAGAAACCATCTAGAGCAACGATGTGATGCACCTCCTCCAGAGCCTCCCGGGTCAGCAGCAGGTTCCTCTGGAGCCACCACCACCCTGCCGCTGACCCTATTGGGGTGTGTTTCCCTGTTAAGGTGCTTGGACTCACCTGGTTGTTCCTCCTACAGTATGGTACATTCCGTAATCCGTCCCTGAGACCTTTAGGACCAAACGCTTTGTCTCGGGTCAGGAAATAGAGGCAGGTGATTTAGGATTTACTGAAATAAGAAAGGGGGCATTTTTAGGGAAACCTGTTGATTGATTGTTATTATGCAGTTTGTCTACCTCACTGGGTTTGTACATTACAATACATTAATCCACTATAAAGCTTTGACGTGCACTTTTGGCCTTTCATCATTTAGCAAAAGCAAAGTCTTTAAAATACTAGTTTTTACCTTTATTGTGGTGGGAATAACAAAGCAACCTACATTAATAAGAAGGTTTGATGGTTTTAACATATTTTAGAAAAATAAAAGCTTTAAGTGGGAATGGCCAGGATTAAGGCCAGGACCAAGGCCAGGATTAAGGCCAGGACTAAGGCCAGGATTAAGGCCAGGACCAAGGCCAGGATTAAGGCCAGGACTAAGGCCAGGACAAAGCCTAGGACCAAGGCCAGGACTAAGGCCAGGACTAAGGCCAGGACTAGGGCCAGGACCAAGCCAGAACTAGGCCCAGGACCAAGGCCAGGACTAAGGCCAGGACCAAGGCCAGGACTAAGGCCAGTACAAGATGGAAAGTAAAGGAGTCTTTACTTGATTTACCAGATATCATTAACTGAGTTAATTCAGTCCATCTTTGTTTAGATAGCATCTGGTATAATATCTCTACAAACCTGGGCCTGAGCCCTAAACCACCAACAGTGGTGAAGAAAAACTCCCTTTTAACAGGAAGAAACCTTGAGCAGGTCCAGGCTCAGGGGGAGGGGGGAAGGGGGGTGTCGATTGCAGCAAGAGCTAAACTGCAGTTATATAATGATGATGATGGAAAAATGAACTGTCATACGTTACCTCTACGTTAGAGAGAAACCATCTAGAGCAACGATGTGATGCACCTCCTCCAGAGCCTCCCAGGTCAGCAGCAGGTTCCTCTGGAGCCACCACCACCCTGCAGCTGACCCTATTGGGGTGTGTTTCCCCATGAGGTCTCTGTCCTTTGCAGCCACAACTAGCGGCTAGACGTCTGCTAGCTTGTTGATGACCCTTGGCCCTCACTCCTGCCACCGCCCTGCTGTCAGGTATTTAAGGTGCTTGGACTCACCTGCTTGTTCCTCCTACAGTACGGTACATTCCGTAATCCGTCCTGAGACCTTTAGGACCAAACGCTTCGTCTCGGGTCAGGAAATAGAGGCAGGTGATTTAGGATTTACTGAAATAAGAAAGGGGGCATTTTTAGGGAAACCTGTTTGATTGATTGTTATTATGCAGTTTGTCTACCTCACTGGGTTTGTACATTACAATACATTAATCCACTATAAAGCTTTGACGTGCACTTTTGGCCTTTCATCATTTAGCAAAAGCAAAGTCTTTAAAATACTAGTTTTTACCTTTATTGTGGTGGGAATAACAAAGCAACCTACATTAATAAGGATTGATGGTTTTAACATATTGTAGAAAAATAAAAGCTTTAAGTGGGAATGGAGCAAGGTGATGGGTTACACATACTCCTTGATGGTAACTAGTACCTGTTTTTAAATAAAATAAAAACCAACACATTAGTAATTAATTCCTTCCTCCTGTAGTTGGGTACTGTAACATGGTTCTTCAATGGTTTTTCAGTGAGACACATTATCCGACAACGGAATCCAGTTCGAGCGAACACGGCCCGTTTTCCAGCAGCATTGCCTGGATCGAATCATTTGAAAATATTGATTGATGACATTTAAAGCATTAAGATATTTTAAGGTATTTCATAGTTTAAAATGAATCGTCTCCGCCTGCTTTTACCTAAACAAACCATTTGGAGCTGATAAATTACATCACAATTTCAAATGTTCTGACCTGATGAAGTTGTTCACTGATGGAACGAGTCTCCACTGGCAGGGAACTGCTGCCCCCTGCTGGCAGACCAGAGACCGCGTCATCCCAGATCTGACCAGCAGGTGGCAGAGTGCTGGTTCTGAAGAGTGTGTGTGTTGGGGGGGTCGGCTTCTTGCCGGTGACGTCACAGGCTTTTCACAGGTGGATTATCTGGCCTTTCTGCTGGAGGAGACCCACATTCAGACCTCTGCACAGTTGTTTGCCTGCCTTTAAATCCTGGGGTCCAGCTGGACCGCTCTAGGACCTTCACACCATTGTTCCAAATCCACTCCTGTCCAGTCTTGTTTGGGGGTGGGGGGGTGGGGGGTGAACCTTTGGCCCAGCCTGAGGTCCTGAAAGCTGTAGATCAGGTTTCCCCAGAGGTTCCTCCTGATGGGAACATTACTGCCTTTCCAAAGTTGACCCGTCCAAGAAAAACAGCCATTCTGGAGAACCTTCACGAGCCGTTGTCACATTGTGTGTGTGTGGGGAGGGGGGGTAGACCACCAGCAGTCTCACACAATCACGTCCGACATCAGGTGTGGAGAGAGACCAGAAAGGGACCAAAGCATCAGAGCAATATCAAAGTTTTATTCGTAAAATGTAGTATAGAGGAACAGTAGTACAATTCAGAAAGCAAAAGGAGAATGTAGTTCCATCGTTGAAAACCTTCCGATAAAAACGTAAAAAGATTAACCTGACTGTTTTGTGTTCAGAGGGCACCGAGGTCGCGGCCCCGAGTTTTGCATCGCTGTTAAAAGTCCGAGAGACGTTGAAAAATACAACCTTTTTGCAACGGCGTAAAAAAATACAGCTGGGGAGGGAAAAGAAAAACCAGGAAAAAAAAATCTCTGCTTTACATCTGTAGTGTGTTTTTTTGTTTTGTTTTTCTCCTTTCTTTGTTGTCCATATAACAAATACAGCATAAAATTTGAGTTTCATTCATTACAGTAAAATCAGTAGGATGGTAAATAGTATCAAAAGAACGAACAGGATGGCGTGATGAACGAGCACAGAACAGACAACAGAAGGTTAAAGGTCACGGAAATAAACCGCCGCGTCGGGAGCTGACTGCTAATCCTCTCATTAAATAATAGATTCTCCGTATATATATATATTTCTTATATAGATCTCAACATATATATATATATATATAACCATTATATAACCCCTTGCACAGTGATTTAAAGGTAAAAGTGACACAAAGAGGCCGACCGCTCTGCGGCGTGCAGGCGCCTCCTCCCAGGGAGACGGGGAAGCTGCACACCTGTACGACGAGCACACCTGTACGACGAGCACGTCAGCACATACGGCACGTTCCACTGCATATGAACAGGTACTGCTGTTCCGAGGTCTCGACCCGCAAACAATCCGTGTTTGGTGAGGAAATATGTGCTTAAGGAAAGGAAGGAGGGGAGAAATTCAAAGGTGGATCCCGGGTAAAGTGAATGATTCTGTAGCATCGACACGTTTCGAAAACAAAGAAAAGAAAAGCTCAACTATTACAGACAAACTTCTACACTAAAGCAAGTTCTCACCTGGCTTTTCTCATACATTAAACTTCAACAATTAAAAACAACAATTTTGGTTGGACAAGTAGAAATTAACAGTCTTGATTGCATTTTGGAGTCAATATATATATAATATTAAATAACAAAACAAGTCTAATAAAAAAAAAAAAGATGCTCATTTGGAAGAGAGACGAGTTTTAACCGCGCGCTTTCGACAGAAGCGAAGAGACACAAAAGCAAAACGTATTTTCATGAACGCAATAGTAAGTGCATGTCTATGAGGCGCCATAGAGCTTCACCGTTTGTGGAACAAAGTGTTTTTCTACCTGGCAGACCTAAAAAAAAGAATAAAACAAACCAAAAAAAAACAAAACAACTTGTCACAAATTAAACTGACATTTTCTAGACTTTTAAACCAAAAAAAAATGGAGTTTCAGACTGACGGCATCACGACTTTCTACACACAACCTCCCCTCACAACCCAGATTCAAGTGATTCAATATATATATATAGATATATATAAACTGTATTTACCATAGAATTAGTACCAAATATAAACAAACTAGGTCATGGTGTCCACGTAGGTCCTCGGGTCAAACATGTACTGCCGGTAGTTCTACAAAAATGGTATGTGTGAGTGTATCAAATTAAATAAAAGCTTTAAAAAAGATGGCAAAAGCATACCTGATAGTCGCCATAGCACAACAGTGTTCTACAGTTGATTACATGTCTATAACTGAGTCAGTTGAAGCTTCTATGATTATAAACATCATATAGAGCCTGTAGGTCCAGTATTCTGCGACAAGCATTACAGCATTAAACGTTTCCGTCATTTGGCAAAATTCAAGCTTTAAGTGAAAGTCAAAATGCTTTTGTTTAATAATAATAATATTAATAGTAAAGTGTTACTGTGACGCTGTGATTTGTATAAAGCTAACAATAATATTTCCCCTTGTACTTTTGCTATTTTTTTTCTCATAAAAAAAAAATTAAACTCTTTTTTTTTTTCTTTTTAAAGCATATTCAGTAGTTTTTGTCTCCTGCTAAATCTTGGTGTGCTGTCTGTTTGGCACAATATTGCAGCCCTCTTAAATTAATCATAAATATGGCTGTGATACATTAAAGTCACAAAACAGATTATTTTGGTTCCAAGATTTGCGCAGGGATAAGAAAAAAAAAGAAGAAAATAGTATTGAGCGCACCTAAACAGGATCTACGGAGCGAGACGGAGACAAAACAAATCTTCCTGTGGACGAACGCGCTCGTTTTCCCGCGCACGTCTACAAGCACCGAGCAGGATCATCTTAGATTGTGCAGAAAAACGCCGCATTTCTGCCTGCAGACAAAAACAGAAACGACAATTATAGCATTTGATAAGACCATAATAAGCTCTCTTTATAAATTAAATAATTAACATTTCACTTTTAGATGATTGGCCTAACCCCCCCCCCCCCTACACCGCTGTGCCCCCCACCCCCCCCCCCCCCCCCCAGTAGGAAATAAAATACATCAAAAAACCTGATTTATCTTATCATTTGTCATTCTTAATCTTTCTCTTGTGGGAGTTTGGCCCATCGTTGGACACGTGTTAATAATAATAATGATAAAGATAATAATAATAATAAAATCTGTACATCATGGAGTTCCCACACTATCAAAGCTTTTTTTTTCTCCTCTTTTTTAAAACCCATCTCTTTGTTATAAACACAATTAAGTAACCTTAAGGTTTGATAGCACTTTGGAGTTGATTGTTTACCAGCTAGTTTCAGAATACATATATATTAAACATCAACTTTTTTTTCTTTTTTTTTTTGTTTAAATTTGTTTCTCAAGCTTGTGAAAATTCTCAGTCTTCTTCCCGGGCGGCGCCGTTTTTGCCCTGTGCCCAGTTTGATTGGTCGTTGTCGTTGGCGTCCTCCCCCTCCAGGTCCTCCCCGTCCTCGCCCTCGAAGTCTTCGTCGCGGGGGAACTCCAGGCCCTCCAGGCCCTCCTGGGTGGCCTGGTGCGAGTCGGCGCAGTCGGCGCACACGCCGTAGCGCCGCGAGCCGTGGCGGATGCCCACGCTGGCGGCGAGCATGAAGATCTTCTTGCACACCATGCACTTGTACTTCTTGTCCTTCTTGTGCACCTTTTAGAGGGAGAGCAAGGTTTTGGGATTAAACAAGCCGCGTCCTGGGATCCCACATGACCGAATGTTGCGTCACATGTTTCACCGGCCAAGCATCTAAACTAACCCCCCCCTTTTGTACCACTCGGTGAGAGCCTCCATCAAAACTCCCCATTTTGCGAAACAGATAGACACCGAAACATTTCTGCCTAGTATCCGACGGCGGCGACGCCCTGAACCTGGGGGGGAAGAGGGCGGACTCACCAGGGAATGTCTCTTGACGTGCTCGCGGCGAGTGAACAGCTTGCCACAGATGTCGCAGCTGAAGGAGCGCACGCCCGAGTGGATGATCAGGTGCCTCTTCAGGGTGCGCCGGTGCTTGGCAATGTAGTTACAATGGGGGCACTTGAGCTTATTGATGGCTAGGTGCGAGGACTCGCCTGATGGAGACACAGAGAGAGAGGGGGGGGGGGGGGTCAGCCTTCGGTGAAGGTCGGCCGGAGCTCCGAGGACAAACAGCCGCGGTTAATTCTGCGTTAAAGAGGTGAGTAAGTGCAGAGCCTCCAGGCGGAACATCCAAATACACAACCCAACGCAAATGTCTGCCCCCAAAACCCCCCCCAACAGGATTTATTCCCCCTAAACTGACCCCGACTTCACCGTCTGGACCTTTCCTCTCTATCAATATCAGAACTTAGGGGCCCAAATACATCCCACCCTTGACACCCAGTCAAGCAACAATGGAAGAAGGGCCAAAACCTACTGGTCTGGGGGGTGGGGGGGGGTCAGCTACATGTGTGAGACAGATAAGAGTGAAAAGAGCTGGTGGTGACGTGCTCGGGTGTCCTTGTGCCTGTAGGGTCCTCAATAACCCCCCCCCCCAGTTAACCAGCTCCGGAGGACAGATGGTCCCACAAATGAATATCAATATATTGATTGTGAGACTCTGAGCCCAGAGAGCTGGGGCGGCTGCTTGGGCCTTTTGTTTGAACCAGGGAGCAACACAACACAGGCGTCGTCAAGGCAGGTTGCTGGGGGAGGAAGGACGGGGGGGAGGGTTGATGAGAAGCAGGTCACCTGTGTATTGTCGGCGCGTGTGTGTGTGTGTGTGTGCGTTTTACAGAGCGCAGAAGGGTGTTTTACGACTGATGAGCCTTTACGTCGGGACGACGGTAAAATAAGAGGTGGGATGGCGATTAACAACGACTAACGCCACATTTTACACGTGGCGGCAGCGGCGGCGTCCTTTGTTGAGGGTAAACGCCCCGTTTATGTGGTAGCGTACGGTAGAAAAGGGTCAACTGTAACCCTAACGGCTACGATCCCGGCCTCTCCACGACTAACTTCAGGTCCACGAGGTTAAACGGTGATCTGGTTCCAGTTTAGCTGAAGTCTGGAGCGTGTGGCTCTTACCATTCTCCCAGGACTCTCCTTGCTGTATGTCCTGGATGATGCTATACTGGATCTGATTGGCCAGTTCTGGGAAAGAGGGATGGGGGAGGGAGAGGGGTGAGGGCAAGGGGAGCGAGAGGGAGAAAGAGAAATGAGAGGAGGTTGAGAGCCTGGGGGGGTGTGCACACACACCTCGCGGTGCTCTGTGTACACAGCTTACACCACACAACGCTCACCCACGAAGCCACATCCGCAAAACAATAGTTCGCGTTGGCAACACACACACAAACACACACACACACATCCCCTTGTTATCAGTGGAAAAAAAAGGTTTGTTTCCCAGGCCAGAACAACAAACCGGTGTAACCAGGAGTCCAACCAGGAGGTTAATTAGAGTCGGGGAGTCGAGCGCTCGCACCGGCTCGGCTTACACTCTTGTGTGGGAGCACCTGCCTGGATGCATGTCCGGTTCTTCCAGCATCAGTGCTCAAAGCCCATTAGAGACACGCCCCTGCGAGAGTGTGTGTGTGTGTGTGTGTGCACATAAGTACATTCTCCCTGGGTCAATATTTGGAAGTCGGGACAGCCCCAGTGCATTAGAGTGGATTATGCAGGACAGGGACAGCCCCTGGCTGCACCGCGCCTCACACAGCCTGAGCAGGTCGGTGTGTGTGTGCTGCGATGAGGACGCGTGTGTATGCAAATATGTGTGTGTCAGTATAGGTTCTATAGGCAGCCATGGCGGCAAATGCTGAAATACTCAGATCAAGGCAAATTTCAGCACTTTCCCACAGCATTAAATGGCTCCAGGACACATTCTCTTACACTGGTTGTCAATAGCTACCGGGAATTATTCATTAACCTGCTGCCTGCTTGGACGATTAATTATTAATGTTGTAAAAGAAAACAATATATTCATTTACCTCCTGTAGCCTTAACAGAAGAAGGTTCTGCAGTTAACCAAATGTGAGTAGGAGACACAGGTGGATGACGATGGAATTAGCATGAAACAGCGACCTGCAGGTCCTGTTTGCTGACGTGATGGATGGAGCAGCTCATCCAAATGCTAGAGAACAGAAACTGCTGCCAAACTGCCAGATGTTCCTGCCCCCATCTCCTCCGCGGTAGAGGAACGGCGCCCCGAAACTAGCGCTTTCGGAGGGTTCCTCTTCAAAGAAGCCACTGGAAACAGTTTTGGACGAACTGGTATTTCAGGAATGGAAAGTGGAACTAAAGACGAGGGCACGAGGGGAACGCGCCGCACAAACGGGTCCCAATTTAAAAGAAAATCTCGCTTATCTGGGGGCCAGACGAACGGGGGCTGAGCTCAAACAGGATGTGGAAAATGTGGCACAATTCAAAGATCCTCAGGAACCAGAGACCTCTGGCAGAGGTGTAAAACTCAGAGATAAATGTTAAATAACGTGAACGAGAGGCTGCAGCCTGAGTGGTGAGAACCTTAAATATTCACACGTTAAACCCCTGCATCCATTTGAAACACTCATTTGAATTTAAACTTTGATCCCAGGGTTTAAAACGAAAGAAAAGCTGAATTCTACCAGGCGGTAACAAGAGCGTCATTTCAAAATAGGCCCGCTGAGGCGGAGCTAAACGGCACAAACACACTGCGTCTAAAAACGAGCCTCTCCAGGCTCTGGTGCCACCCTGGGACGCCTTTACACACACATTAAAAAGAGCCTGACGAGGAGTCGGTGTTGCTAAAAGCATTCAAGTGCATTTAGGGTGGCCTGGGGGGGGGGGGGGGGGGTGCCTTGTTTACTTCCTTCCCTCTATTACTGATGGCTTCCATCTCACACACAGGATAGAGAAAACTGTGTGTCCCTGTCTGCACACACTCGTGCAGAACACTCCACTTGTGTGATATCGTGGTTGCATCAAGCACCGCACTTAAAGGGAGGCGTCCGCCGCCGAGGTTGGGGGGGGGGGGGGGGGGCTGCGCCGTGCGCGGGATGGAGAGCACCTGATCGGGAGTCCAGAGCAAACGTTTCGTCCGCCGCGACACACAGAAACACACTGAACGGGTATCTAGGTGAGCCGGAAAAGAAAAAACTCCCCGGGTGGGCGTTACTTTCACAAGCTCCTGATCTGCGTGCACGTTAAGGCGGCGTCATAAGTACAAAGTCAGTGGTTTATAGAGCTATTATTACCAGTGGTAGCGCACGGCTGGTGTGAATGAGGCAACGATGCAGCAGGAGGGAACTAAAAATGGCTCAGGTCAGTATTGGCATTGGTGTGTTGCTCATGTTTAAAGCACAAGATTTTAACACGAACCGGAGGTGTGTGTGGGGGTCGGAGTGTGTGTGTGTGTGGGGGTCGGAGTGTGTGTGTGTGGGGGTCGGAGTGTGTGTGTGTGGGGGTCGGAGTGTGTGTGTGTGTGGGGGTCGGAGTGTGTGTGCCATACCAGCGTTTTCAGAGAGGGAGGAAAAGTCCTCTCTGGGGTAGGAGGCCGAGGGCTGGATGAACATCCCCTCGTCGAATCCCTCTTCAGGCTCTGGTGGGAAGTTGTACACGAATCGCCGCGTGGTGGCTTGTTTTTTCCTCCGCCCGCTTCCGGCGACAGGGTCCGGCGCTTCTCGCTTAATTGTCGGCGCCGGCGCCGCCGCGGCGCTGCCTGTGGACGCCTCGTTCCAGACGTAAAACTGCACTTGGCCCCTCGCTCGAGTCTCGTTGGTCTCCGCCGAGTCGGACGAGTTGTCGTTTTGGTGGGTCCAGCTGCCAGAGGATCCGGGGGTCACCAAGGCACAGCCCTCGCCCCCGACTACCGTCACCTCTATGTCGCTGGCCTCCTCCTTCACCCCGCAGCCCTCGTCCTCCTCATCCGCTGCTTCTTTTCCTTGGTTGGTGCTGGCCTTGATTGACAGCTTCGACAGGATGCTCGTGGCCCAGAAGTTGCTTGGCTTGTTGTCTGGTCCTCTGTGACCTTCTTTGGCGACCATCTGCCGCTTGTTGTAGTCCACCACCACAGAATCGGGAGCCTCCTGCTTGATGCTGATGTTCAGGGCATCTTTGATGAACGCCCGACACGAGTGGACGACTTCTGTCATCTGGAGGTAACTGGCGACAGACATCACCTCGATGGCGTTTTGGCTTGTGAGCAGCAGGTTCCCAGAGTAGAGGAAGTCGAGGATGACCGAGAAGCCCTGCACGGCGGCGATGTCCAGGTGCGTGACGGTGGCCTGGTCCTGGGCCTCGGTCTTGGTCAGACAGTAGAGGGTCTTGAAGTAGCGGCTGCCTGCGACCAGGATGTTCTTGTGTGCGCGAAACACCTGGCCCGACACCACGAGGTTGACGTCGCAGAGGATGCCGCTCTTGCGCTGCTTGTCCAGCTCCTGCAGGAGCTGGTAGCAGTAGGAGTTCTCGTTGGGCTTGTTGCGGTAGTCTTCTCCTGAGCAGTTAGTGGAAGGGCTGGCGTTGTCCGAGGGCCTCACCATCTCCTTAAGACAGAAAAACAGGGAACAATTACCCAAAGAAAGGCGTTAACAATGAAACGTTCAGTGGCTTGTCCTCGCTCCATCTCGAGGCGGTGTTGAAATGCCCACGTACACACCCTCAGGGCTCCCAGGGTGACAGAGCCGACAGGCCTGCCTTCAGGGGGAACAGGTTCAACAGGCTTCTGGTGCGGAGGAGGTGATAAGAGGTAACGAAAGGCGTTCTGCAGGCTGGGTCGCTGCACGGGCAGAAAAATCAGTCTTTTCCAATCCAACTTAAAACCTCCCGAGACGAAAAATGAGATGTTACGGCAGATAAGCTGAATGCTTGTCATATCTACGAGCATCCGGGCAGAGAAAGAAAGCAAATTCTGCCATTTTCTTCCCTGTACAACTACATAAGTGGCTCTAACTTGTTGCTATAGTCTTTGCTACAAATTGGCACACTAGCATAAATAATGCAAACACCCTTGGGGACATTCCCAGCTTACTGCAAGTGTTTGTGCTTCAAATGGAGATATTAGATCGGATCAGTGCCGAGCAATGACTGCAGCTGAGACAGGAACCCTAGCATGTCAGAGGAAAGCCCCCATCTTTAGCTAAATGAGTGAATAGGACCCGCTTTCATCCGCCACTCTCTAACCACACCAGCCCTGCTTATTCACTGCGTGCATTGAAAAACAATATTCTGACATAATTGCTTTGAACAGTGGAAGAAAACCGGGTTGGACCGGAGCAACGAGGGGTGCAGCAAATCCAGAAACGTATATTCTCTCTCCGTCTCGCAGCACAAAAAAAAACAGGGCTGAAGGATGATTGAGGCGCCAACAGAAGCGGAGAACGAGCCTCCAACAGCCCCCCCGCTCTCGTTTAAACAGGGCAAAGCGCCAGCCTGGTACAAAGTAGAGAAGGGAGGATATACACAAGCATGCTAACCCCCACTCACGGCCTGTGTGCACGCATGCACGTGGAAATGCACCTTTATAAATATTTTTATACAGTTTATTCCCGCACACACGCAGGCACATGCAGCAGCATACATCTCCGGCTCATTTTAGAATTGCACAGCAGATGTCCTAATCCACAATAATTCACATTGCTTGAGCCCTGCTTTTTTTTTTTTTTTGCCCCCGCTCGCCCTCTTCTGCGCACGCATGCGAGCGCGCATACACACAAGCCGGGCTGCGCACACGTACACACAGCTGGGGCTTCGGCTGGAGTAATTCAGATTAAATCCATTTCTCTGAGGTCCCCACCCAGCCCCCACCCCCATCCATACTCCCTCTACAGTGCAGCTCTTGTCCAGGCCAGCCTGGGCACACGGGATAGTATAGGGGAGCTTATCGTCCTCCGCCACAGCTGGAGGGGGACAGATGAGAGGCAGAGAGAGAGAGAGAGAGAGAGAGAGAGGTAAACAGTCTATAAGGAGAGGGTGGAAGGACAGAAACGTCCATAAGTGCGCTAAACTGCGATTGTTACATAAATGCAAAGCTTGATAACACACACACACACAAAAGGAAAATGGAACAGGACCTTCGGCCTCGTCGCAGAAGTTGGATGAAAAAAAATGTGGAGCGGTGGGAGTCGAGGCAACGTGATGGAGAAGGAGTCGGGTCACCCCACTTTAGCCTTCACAATGGCCTGTGTTCTCCCTGAGGCTGATTGTCCACTCACTGTGGGCCTTTGTGAAAGGCCTCTGCACTCACCCTCTTATTACGCTGCATCTCTCAGGCGCAGGCAGAGGAAGGAGCCCGGGCGCATGTGGGCTGATGCAGAGGGGGTGGGGGGTGGGGGGGGCGTTATTATTCCATGACACACATCGTAGCTTCGGACGGGGCTTTGAGGAGCACAGTGGTGGAGTGTGTTGTCATGGGAATGGACAGGTTCTGCCTGAAACCGCAGCGTCAGGACAGGGAGAGTCCGAGACCGGTGCTGTTGGGGCTGCTGCCTCCTCGGCCCAGTCATCCTGTCTGCAGATGTGCCACGTGTGAGCGTGGAGAACCGGCAGAGTAATTCTGCACAGCAGATGCTCCGGAGGGAGATGAGACAACCCCCCCCTCCCCCCATCAGTGCGTGGCCGATGTTATTCGAGCCAGTGGGGGAATGAAAAGCAGGCGGCAAGTTCGAAACAACATGAAAGTAATGACAGAAGAATCCTCCACATGGTGACGGTGGCTGATTTAAAAGGGCAGGAATATGGTCTGCAAACATGTTTGGGCCCACAGCTTCCTGGGGCAGATGTGACATATTTGCATGTGAGGGTGGGGCTGTGGGGGGGGGGGCGGGGGCGAGAGCAGGTCAGCAGGCTGCCGTGGCGGAACATGAGAAGGACAAAGTCCCCAACACCTTTCCAGCGAGCAGCCATCGCTCTCTGGCTACGCTCACACGCGTCCAATAGACGGTGGAACCCTGAACGTGGCGGCGGCGGCGTGCGTCCAGACTGTTAAACTCACTGGGGAGGCGTTTATCCACCGTTTATTCACCGTTTATCCACCGTTTATCCACCGTTTATCCACCGTTACACAATCTCCTCCCTGCTTTACTCGCTGCCAGCGCATGCAAATATAAAGGCGCCCGTATTGATTTAAATGTGACAGGGACAACCCCCCCACTTCAGGATCCACCGCCTCGGAGACGGTCCCGTGACCTGCCCAACCCGGAGGCATTCTGTTGGTCCGTCAACAGTTCCCTCCATATACTGTGCGCCCCCCCCCCCCCCGCCTGTCCACAGATGCAAGAACAATACTGCAGTGTGTGTTTGGCCCAAGGTGTGGGAGGGCTGCGCGGCGTCTCCAGCCCCGGCCTCTCAACAATGCTCCGACAGAAGAGGTGCAGGAGGGGAGGATAATCATTGATGGGTTCAGCAGGAATTCTGCCTCTGGCTCCACCCCACCCCAATCCGGTGACCTGTGGCCCCCAATAAACATCCCAGCTATCTGGCAAACACCGCTAGACCAAAGGGTGGGGCCCCTTTCTCAATTCAACAATGTGGCGTTTGTTGGAACTAAAACAAAGCATTGATGTGGACTCGTCGGGGGCCCCCGTATCTAAATTCATCCTCCGGTGATCAATTAAGCGTCCTGTTAACTTATCTGGTCCACCACTTAGACCAGGACAACCGTGCAGGTACAGCAGCTGCCTGGGGGGGGTGGACATTAAAGGGAACGCTGGACGAAAACCCGACATCAAACGGCAACACCCAGCGCGAGCGTGCGAAGGAAGGACAGAAAACTCGACGAGGGTACAAACCAAACGTCCCAGATACGACCTCGCTGATTAAATTATAAGAACCCATGGTCCACGTCGCCTGGTCTCAGCCTTTTATCGGCGGGTGCGGGGAACAATCGGAGCACAAGACGGCATCTGGGGAATTGAGGACAACAACCCCCTTCTCCGGGGAGTTCGACATTCACCACAGCTGCGCTGGTGCGCCGCGGCTAATTGAGTTAGCTATAACGAATGCAGCAGAGGCCTGACTAACATCAGGAAAGGGTGGAGAGGACGAGACATCGCCTCGTCACGTCCGCCGTTCCCCTGGAACACGGCGGCGTTCCACACATCACCGCAACGTCTTTCTCTTTTCGCACAGCGCGGCGTCGAGGCGCCGTCTTTCCACGCCCGGCTAACGCGACGGAACAACCTCCACAGCGGCGTCTGGGGTCCTTGTTGCTAGGGAAAAGCCGTGCCCCTAATCCACTCCTACTGCTCCTTAACAATTAGAGATGGACACAAGTTAGTGGATCACTAAGTCACGGTGATTAGTGTTTGCGTGTGGAAAGCAGGGAACTAAATGTAGGCGTGCAATCCTCTCTGCTAATAAATTAGACTCAAATTGTACCCACACTTAAATCCCCTGACAGCCGAAGCTATTGTAAGGACATAATGTTGGGTGAGGCAAAGTACACATTTTTATAAGGGTGTTCCAATGCCCCCCCACCCCCCGAATGTTGACTAAACTGTAATTTTTATTCGTGTGTGCACAGCTAAGTTGGAACACATACGAAACTGGTTTGGATGCTTCAGATGGAATTTAAAAATCACTCTTGATTAAAGCCCGGCTTAATTTACACCCCAGTCGTGGTTTCCGTCACATATTAATGGGATGTCGCACGTTGAGGCGCGCTAATGTGCAAACATGTGTACGACATGGTCTGGTGACAGCATGTCATTTCATTTACCGACATGAATTTCACTCATTCGCGCAGCTACGTCGGGGAGCGAGGAACCAAAGGAGCCAAGCAGAATGATTTACTCTTCTCTTGTCCAGTGTGCAAGTGATACCATCTATGGATTTTTTTTTGGGGGGGGGAGGGGGGCATTCTAACACAATGCCTCTAACTTAGCTCCCCAAAGGGAGGAGAAGGTGGAGAGGGAAGAAACGCAGCAGAGGTCACTCGGGACTCCGAACCGGCAGAACTGCTCCGGAGGCCAGGAGGCGGAGCGTTGGGTGGGGTGCGGTTCCCCAAAGGCTGCCTGGGTCGAGCCCTTGCCATTGTGTGACCTCTAGCGAAGCTAGCCATCCAGGCAGCTGCTGGTGCCCAGAAGCGGTGTGCAAAAACAAGGAAGTGCTCCAAAAAGCGCATTTTCGGCGACTTGCACGCTTTGCTGGGCGATGACATAAGTTAGGTGAGCCAGCAGGTGTCCTACAGGAGCAGGTTGGGACGGGTTATTTATTAATTTTACTAAAGTTGGGATCCAGGCGTCAACTAGATGAGAGTTTCATAAAACTCTAAATGCGTAATTCGGCGTGTTTTCCCCTCCAGGCGCCCGAACGGCTGGAACTCCTTAGGGGCTTTCCACCAGCCACTGGCCGTTTACCTCCGACAAGACAGCTACCCAGGAGCGGCTAATGGGCTAAGCTAGTTATTAGCTGGGGTTAGCATCCCGATGCTAGCTAATCGGCAAGGAAAGGGGATTGTGGGGCTTAGGTACTGGCCTCTTCTCGCCTTCTCTGTGTTTAAAATACACCCACGGCACCCAGAAAGTGGCAAAAGTCGCCGCCGCGCCGTGGTTCCGACTAAAGCGGAAGGTTCCCGACGCCACAAGAGAAAGCGAAATCGGGCTCGGGTTAGCGTTACCTGTTTGGTGGGGTCGTTCCGCCCGTGCTCGGCGGACAGGTGATGTCTCAGCAGCAAGGCCCGCTTGTAGTTGCGGCTCCCTTTGACAAGCTCGTCGCTGTTTTTAGTGGCAAAGTGGCGGCACCAGGAACACGACATGAGTCCCGTCTCCTGGCTGAATTTCAGCCACGGGAATTCCTGCAACCACGAAGCGTGAAATTGCGAGTGTTTGAGGAGCAACATCTGCGGTCTCATCTCCACCCCAGATTTCCGGGATCCCGTCTCCGCCGCGCCGCTTCCCGACTCCCGGACGTCGACGCCGCCGGGCTTGTTCCCCGTGGTGGAACCGTCCCCCTCCCGAGACCCGTCCTCCGCTTCCCCCGAGACCAGGCGATATTCGCCGTCTCCGACCGGCCCGCTGCCCCCTTCCGGGTCCTCTTCTTCCTCCGCCTCGGGTTCCGTGCTATCGCTGACAGACCCAGCGCCCTCGACTCTCTTCTGGGATGTTCCGTTCGCCCCAAGATCCCGGTCCTCCTCTTGATCCGGCCTGTTTCCATTAAACTGTCGGTCTTGACAGGCCAGGGCCTCACAGCTGTTACAGTTCCCCCCGCCGCCAGCGCTGGAACCCGTCAACCCAGCTAATCCACCTCCCCGGAAAGCCAGCGTCCTGCGGTTCCTCTCACCGGACATTTTTCCTTAATATACGTTACAATCTTCACTTTCGGCGATGATCCGCCTCCGGCAGAAAACGAGCCCCGGCTGCGTTGGCGTCGGCGTCCCGAAAGAGGTGGCCCGTCGTCGGCTGTCCGCGCTGGCCCTCCCGGTGAGAGTATGTAGGTTATGCGGAAATAAATAAAGGTTTTAAAGGCATAATGAATTTCAGGGTTCTCGCTGCGTCCGCGCAGGCCCCGCAGAGGTCGAATGGCAACGACTTTCTTCCCCACAATGCACCTCGACTGGAGAAAGGGGGGTTGGAGAGGGAGGGGGCACTTTTAAAGGAAGATGGGGGTGCTGTTGACCAGCCGGGGGGGGGTGTGGGGGGGGGGGTGCTTTTGTGTTGCAAGGTTGCCCCCACGGCCCCCCCTCCACGCGCGCACGCTTTCGCTTTTTTCATCTTTTGACTTTACGGATCGTTTGTGCCGGTGCACGGTGCCGTGCGCGCCCCGGGCTTGCGCTTCACGAAGGCGGCTGCGTTGTCGCGTAACAGCGGGGGTAAATCCTGCAAGTTCTGCCCCCCCTTCCCGTGCAATTCCTGGGTCAGATAATTAACGCGATGTTACGCTAATGTAGCTGTTGTTTATTGATTTTTTAGATAAATGCGTCGCGCACAATAGACGCACTGTAGGTTTTTCATTTTTATATAAAGATTAGAAGAAAAAAAATGCACTAATACACATTTGCATTGGTGTTACCACTCCTATTTTTAAAGCGCATTTTTTAAAAAAATCTTAACTAGATTTAATTAAATCTACAGTTATGGATTGACAATTCAACATTTGATCATTTTTATTATTTTTTGGAAAATCTGAGCCTTTCGTTATCAACACGTGTGGGGAAACCGTAAAATATGTACCGTTATCAAAGCTGTTATTGACAAATATAAAGATATATTTTTTTAAAAATTCTTCCATATCAACATGTGTCAACTCTGTTTCTGTTCCCCTCTTGGCCAGCAGGGGTCTCTCTTTGACGAGGACCGCCCATCCATCCCTCTATCCATCCATCCGTCCATCCATCCATCCCTCCATCCATCCACCATCCATCCATGCACCCATCTGTCTGTGCGCGATGCTTGGCATATTTCAAGTGTCTAGTTTCAGCCCTGTCTAATTTGGGGCTTTGCGCACAGTGTGTGAACAACAGCGGGATTTACCCCTGGTTTTAATTACAGCAGGATCGGACTCGTGTTTGCCAGTGCCAGCTATTCCCAAGGCAATACGGCATTAGCGCATCTATCTTTTGCCCCTGTTCGCAGAAGCATTCCTAATGAACTTGGCAGGGGCACCTAAACAACCCTGCAGTGAATATGAATGCGCTATGTTAGGACTTTATATTATCATTCTGTCGCTTTTATAGCATCAGCTAGATGATAATTCTTTGACTTTGACTCCAACTAAAATTATTTAATAGAGTATAAGAATTGAAATATGGTTTGTATTTGTTAGTTTAAACGCTTGGACAGTTTTTAAATTGCAATTAAAAGACACCTGTCAAAAAGAGGCTTTTAGAAACTGACATTTGCGGCAAGAGCGACTGAATTTAACCTGCTCTCATTTTGCGTAATTAGTAGGAAATCCATTTTTACTTCAATATTTGTATTTTGTTGCGGTTACTTTCATTCAATATTTACTTACCGTGTATATTTAATAGTTATTTCGTGTTTTCAGTTGTGACGCCATTGATTGTTGTTGGTGGAAAAAAAAAAATGGAGCCACGTGCTCGCCTCTGTTTACACTGCTGCGCGATGACGTCACGCGCAGCCCCGCCCCCCACGTCGCGCTGCCTGGCAACATGAAAGGGAGCGGGCAGGAAGATCTGCAGTGGCCAAAGGAACAAACTGCTGCACGCAGAGGACCTAAAAACTGCCAGAATCAGCGCTGCACGGCACCATGGAGGACACCGACAAAGGTAAAAGAGTTTAAAGAGTCCCACCTGCTGTGCCTTTAACGAAAAGGTGGGGTTTTTTAGGCGTCCGGTTTTAGATGACAAGAAAGTTAGCAAACTAGCTAACTTTGTGCGTTGATGCAAAGTGACATTTTGTCAGATCGGTGCGAACATATGCTACTATTCAGGGATAAACACGTCGAGTAGCCGGAGGAGTACATGATAGACGGGGCGTAGGTACACAATAAAGCACCAAAAACATCCCAGAAGTTTAAAAAAAATGTCCTTTTGTGACTAGAAATAACCAAGAGTCAATATGAGCGACTTTAGCCATATTTAATTACCAAAACCCAGTGTCGAATATGGGAATTGTTAATGAGAAGGTGGTGATGATTCCATAGGAAGGTACATTAATATAACCACAGCTGAAAAACAAATGTGTCACACCAGTCTGACAGGTTCCCCAATAGCTCTTCCACTTAAATCACACAGTGTAGTTTTTCATTCCCTTGGGAATAACCAGTAGTAGCTTCCAAATATTCCCTTTACCAGTAGCAGCCTTCTGTCTATCACAACTGACCACAAGCACACGCCACCATCTGTTATTACTGCAGCCATCTTCGCCTGATCCACAGGTTTTGTGTTTATTTATGCTTTCTGCCGTTCCTGCTTCATTCCTTCTCATATTTAGGCATTTCCACCTCTGCCCTGCAGCCGTCTTCTCTTCTGCACCTGTCCTACTTTCTTATGAGTTCTAGTTATTGGGGGAAAGGCCGGGATGTTTATTTATCCACCTCAAGGCAAGGCCAGGTAAATAAGACACAGCCCTGTCCTACATTCCCTTCAGTACATAGTTTCCCCTCCTCTAGAATGGTCATTTCCTCCCGTCTGCTTTATCTATTGACGTTATTTACTTGTAAACCACTTCGTATACTGACAGTTAGGCTCCGCGTGGCGTCATCACAGACTCATTGATAAGGGAGTAGGTCCTAATATCTGGATTAGTTCCGTTTCTTTGAGAGACGGTGCTTCCCCTTTGAGAGGTTCCCAGTTTGTTCTGCTTCTGTGATTCTGAGGTGACCTTGATCAAAAACCAACCAAACAAGCGCCACGTTGTGATCCATTATTCTACCCTTTTCACCTTATTAAGGGAAGTGGTAAGTTCCCCCTTTTATCAACACTCACCGGCTGTTTACGCTTCATGTGCTTTATACGATTGCATCCAAAAGATTCCAGGTAACCGGTTGAAGAGGATGTTGAGCAGGTTCTAGCGGGCAGGTTCCCACGGGTTAAAGGAGGCTCCAACTTGGAACCACCTTTAGCAGCGTGCTGAGGAAACGGGAGCTGTTTTGGTGCTTTCTGCCGGGTTCCTGCTGCAGAAGGCCCAGCTTCCCTCCTCAGGACAGGAAGGGAAGAATGAGACTAATCAGTGTTGTTTTTCAGCCGAACCCTCTAATTGCGTTGATCATGAGTGGAGCATTTTTCCCTTATTGGATTTGAGGGCAGTTCTGTCTGGTGACGTCCGGCGCAGGAAGCGGCCCGACGGCCGGCGTGATCGGGTTACGATGTGTTTATCCCCAGCTTGAACTTGTTTCAAGGATGAGCAACAGGCTGAGCTCCGTTGCTGCCTCACAGCGCGGCGTGCTAACCCACGCTAGCTTTACGTTTGCCCCCTCAAAGCCTCCTAACGACGTTCTCCCGGAGGTTGATCCCTTTTCCCCGCACTCTGCTTCCCAGCCTTTAGTGGGGAACTTCCTGGAAAATCTCACGCCAGCTACAGAGCAATTGGTAGCTCATGACTCTGATTTTTTAGCCATGTGATGGGGCATGGGCCAATTAGTAGGGTAATTGATCTCATGTTGTAATTCATTTACCCCTTGAAAATGGCTCTTTGTTGATGCTGCAGTCTGGCTGAGCGGCTAATGTGGATTATTAATATTTTTGCACTGTCGGCCAAAGGTCCTCATGTTCAGTCGATCTGTGAGCACATGATCAGAACACCTGAGATCCAGGCCGACCCTGGTTCCCCGTGGGCAGCGGCCCCCACCTCCATTCCGTGGCGACGTGCGTTGGACCCACGACGCCACGTTTGTGCGGATATCCCATATTTACCCTTCTTAATGCCCCCGGCTCCTGGAAAGGCCAAGAATGAGGACGGGTCGGGTTCTGACTGAACACCCTCCATCAAGTGCAGCCACAATAGGCGGCGTGGCCCCCGGCGTCCTCCGCTCCGGCGCCCAAGCATTACTGCCGCTCCGCGCTGGGTCGCCCGACCTGGATTAGCGCTCCTCTCTAATCTGGGACGCGGCAGATTCCCGTCCTCCGCACGCACGCCGCACGTGACCGGCTCAAACGGGACCTCTTTAACGTCCTGCTGGGACGCGAGGCTGGATGAGAGAGGGGCGGCGTTCGCTGGGACAAGGGCGCCGCGCCGCTCCGCACCGACCGGACCGAGGATCGACCTTTGGGATTTACGGGGGAGGGCGCGGAGCAACGGCGGCGGCGGCGTGCAGCTGCTCAGAGTGACACGTAACTCATTGACAGAGGTTCACGCGGCCTCGGAACGACGACCGTCCTCTCGTCCCGGCCGTAATCTCCTGGCGGCTGAAAGCAGCACAGACCCCCCCCCCCCCCCCCACATTCACACACACACGTGGATGTTGTGCTCCTCTGGACACAAGGTACCCGGGCAGGCGCGGCGCCGGCGTGCGCCGCCGTCACATGCAGGCAATCAGCGCGTGGCTGCTTTTCATTAGGGAGTCACGGCGGTAGGGAGGTGGCGGCCACTCTGCGTCGGCGCCGGTTGTCGGGATGGAGCCCCTGGAGGAATACCACTCTCCCTTCGACTTTGAACAGGGAGTCAACGCCAGCTATTTGTACCTGTCCCCGGCGTACGGCGACACGCCGCCCAGCTCGCCCGCCGTGGCGACCAGAGGTAATCACAGGGAAGAAAGGGAGAGACTGTGTGTGTGTGTGTGTGTGTGTGTGTGTGTGTGTGAGAGAGAGAGTGTGAGAGAGTGTGAGAGAGTGTGAGAGAGTGTGTGTGAGTGTGAGAGTGTGTGAGAGTGTGTGTGAGAGTGTGTGAGAGTGTGAGTGTGTGAGTGTGACAACAAAACGTGGGCTTGGTTCATTGGATGGGAAGAATTCCGAGATTCCGGATTCGGCCGCTGGTTGATTTTGATAAATCACACTTTAAAATCTTAAACGCGTCTCCTTGTACGACGAGTTGATGACTCGGCAGCTTCCTTCACACTTTGTCCCATGGACATAAAAGTGAGGGCCAATAACTGTTTGAATGCAGTTTCCTTCTGCTCACGTCTGCCTTGCGTCACGTGCCCCCCCCCCCCCCCCCCGGGGCGTGTCGGCGGCCTCAGCTGACGTCCAGATCTCACATCCCTGCGCGTGGCCACGGCCGATCGGGGATAAGTGGAGCAGGAACCGTTCTTCCTGCTGCTGGACTTCCAGTTGGGAACTCCTGGTCAGAGTGATGCCGGCCAGAGGAGACGCCCCCCCCCCCCCCCCCCCCCCCCCCCCCCCAGGTGGACGGTGCTGAATTACTGCAGTTTCTCCCTTTAGCTGCACCTCCCAACCTCCAAGAGTGTCTTTATAAAAGGTAGAACGACCCCCCCCCCCCCCCCCCAACCCCTGTAGGAAACAGTGCAGAGGAACACGTGAGAGTGGGGGGGGAGGGTGTGTGTCCCCCCCCCGTCATCCGTTCTCTCTCTTCGTTTGAATAAACAGCTGGATTAATGCAGCTCCCCCCCCCCACAGGATCTCAACCCCATGCCGACGCAGAAATGGGTGAAGATGCCGTGACGACGGTCGGCCCGTCCGCTTTCCCCCCGCCATGACGGAGGAGGAGCGGCAGGAGCTGCAGGAAGAGCTGCTCAAGGTCAGAGGAGAGGTCAAAGGTCAAACGCTTTTACAACCAGGAAGAAGCTAAAGATCGCATACGTGTGCGTGTGTGTGCGTGCGTGTGTGTGCGTGCATGTGTGTGCGTGTGTGTGTGTGTGTGTGCGTGCGTGTGTGTGTGTATGTGTGTGTGTGTGTGCGTGTGTGTGTGCGTGTGTGCGTGCGTGTGTGTGTGTGTGTGTGTGTGTGTGTGTGGTGTGTGTGTGTGCAGGTGGAGGATGAGATCCAGACTCTGTCCCAGGTCCTGGCAGCCAAAGAGAAACAGGCGGCAGACATCAAGAGGAAGCTGGGCATCACACCGCTGAACGAGCTGAAACAGAACCTCACCAGAACCTGGCAGGACGTCACCGCCTCCACCGCGTAAGCACCCGCCGCCGCCGCCGCCGCCGCCGCCGCCGCCGGCCTCCTTTTGAGCCACGCCCCCTCTGTAACCTCGGGCTCCACCTGTCTGGCAGGTACAGACGGACATCTGAAACGCTGTCTCAGGCGAGCCTGAAGGCCACGACGGCGTTCTCCAACATGGGCTCGGTGCTGAGCAGGAAGCTGGAGGACGTCAGGTCAGCTCTCACATCATCATCATCGGGGGAGGGGGGGCAGGGGGGGGCAGGAGGGGGGGAGTGAAGGGGGGGGATTCTCCTTTATCTGGAGAATAAGGAGAAGAGTGAAGGTGCTAATCATGGAGGCTAACTGACTCCTGCTGCCAGCTTTTGTTTTCAACGGACTGATATTGACCTTAACGTTGGCTGCACAGCAGGAAAGTCAACAGGCACGCCTGTAACACACACACACACACACACACACACACACACACACACACACACACACGGTCTTACATCAATATTTGAACTTTGCAGTCTTCAGGGTAGAAAACTTTCATGATCTTTCTTGTTGCTAACGGTGGCGGCAGCTAAAACATTGATCCATTTAGTGTGTAGATCTTTAAATTGTGTTACACACACATGATGATATTGTGTTACACACGCATGATTATAGTGTGTTACACACACATGATGATATTGTGTTACACACACATGATTATATTGTGTTACACACGCATGATTATAGTGTGTTACACACACATGATTATATGTGTTACACACACATGATGATATTGTGTTACACACACATGATTGTATCAGTTGGAGCTTTCTCAGGCTAAATGCTAATGTTGAAGATGTCCTTGCAGCTATCAGAGGGAATAAATCCAATTTGTTTCATTTGTTTCAAGTTAAAAAAAGTTTAGTTTAGCAGTTTAGTGTTTCCTGGTATGATGCTTAAAACACCCCCCCCCCCCCACCCCCCCCCCCCCCCCCCGGGGCGTGTCGGCGGTCTCAGCTGACGTCCAGATCTCACATCACTGTGCGTGGCCACGGCCGATCGGGGATAAGTGGAGCAAAGAGTCGGTCAGGAATTACTGCAGTTTCTCCCTTTAGTTGCACCTCCCAACCTCCAAGAGTGTCTTTATAAAAGGTAGAACGACCCCCCCTCCCCCCCAACCCCTGTAGGAAACAGTGCAGAGGAACACGTGAGAGTGGGGGGGGAGGGTGTGTGTCCCCCCCCTGTCATCCGTTCTCTCTCTTCGTTTGAATAAACAGCTGGATTAATGCACCTCCCCCCCCCCCCACAGGATCTCAACCCCACGCCGACGCAGAAATGGGTGAAGATGCCGTGACGACGGTCGGCCCGTCCGCTTTCCCCCCGCCATGACGGAGGAGGAGCGGCAGGAGCTGCAGGAAGAGCTGCTCAAGGTCAGGAGCAGAGGTCAAAGGTCAAACGCTTTTACAACCAGGAAGAAGCTAAAGATCGCATACGTTAGCGTGTGTGTGTGTGTGTGTGCGTGTGTGTGCGTGTGTGTGCGTGTGTGTGCGTGTGTGTGTGTGTGTGCGTGTGTGTGTGTGTGTGCGTGTGTGTGCGCGTGCGTGTGTGCGTGCATGTGTGTGTGTGCGTGCATGTGTGTGCGTGTGCGTGTGTGTGTGTGTGTGTGTGCGTGTGTGTGGTGTGTGTGTGTGTGTGTGCAGGTGGAGGATGAGATCCAGACTCTGTCCCAGGTCCTGGCAGCCAAAGAGAAACAGGCGGCAGACATCAAGAGGAAGCTGGGCATCACACCGCTGAACGAGCTGAAACAGAACCTCACCAGAACCTGGCAGGACGTCACCGCCTCCACCGCGTAAGCACCCGCCGCCGCCGCCGCCGCCGCCGCCGCCGGCCTCCTTTTGAGCCACGCCCCCTCTGTAACCTCGGGCTCCACCTGTCTGGCAGGTACAGACGGACATCTGAAACGCTGTCTCAGGCGAGCCTGAAGGCCACGACGGCGTTCTCCAACATGGGCTCGGTGCTGAGCAGGAAGCTGGAGGACGTCAGGTCAGCTCTCACATCATCATCGGGGGAGGGGGGGCAGGGGGGGGCAGGAGGGGGGGGGGGGGGGCAGGAAGAACAGAAGCTCTTTAAACCTCGAGTTTATCTGGAGAATAAGGAGAAGAGTGAAGGTGCTAATCATGGAGGCTAACTGACTCCTGCTGCCAGCTTTTGTTTTCAACGGACTGATATTGACCTTAACGTTGGCTGCACAGCAGGAAAGTCAACAGGCACGCCTGTAACACACACACACACACACACACACCACACACACACACACACACACACACGGTCTTACATCAATATTTGAACTTTGCAGTCTTCAGGGTAGAAAACTTTCATGATCTTTCTTGTTGCTAACGGTGGCGGCAGCTAAAACATTGATCCATTTAGTGTGTAGATCTTTAAATTGTGTTACACACACATGATTGTGTTACACACACATGATTATATTGTGTTACACACACATGATTATATTGTTACACACACATGATGATAGTGTGTTACACACACATGATATTGTGTTACACACACATGATTATAGTGTGTTACACACACATGATTGTATCAGTTGGAGCTTTCTCAGGCTAAATGCTAATGTTGAAGATGTCCTTGCAGCTATCAGAGGGAATAAATCCAATTTGTTTCATCGCCCGACTTCTTAAAAGTTAAAAAAAGCAGTTTAGTGTTTCCTGGTATGATGCTTAAAACACCCCCCCCCCCCCACCCCACACACACACACACACCCCTCCCCCCCCCCCCCCTAATCTGTGTTCTTCTGTCATCCTTCTGTCTGGATTACTGAGCTGCAAACTGGATTATGAGACCCTCAATGAGCCTCAACACAGATCTGGGTTTGGGGGGGGAGGGGTGGCAAGGAGACTGGGGTCAAAGAGGGTGTGTGTGTGTGTGGTGTGTGTGTGTGTGAATAACTCACCATTTCCCTCATGAATGGGATTAACACACACACACTGTGTAAAGACACAATCAGTCTTAATGGGATTCAGCAGTAAGAGTTCAGGCTCATTGAATATGTGGAGGGATGATGAGACTCTTCCTCTCCTCTCTTCCTCTCCTCTTCCTCTCCTCTTCCTCCTCTTCCCCTCCTCTTCCTCTCCTCTTCCTCTCTTCTTCCTCCTTCTTCCTCTTCCTCTCCTCTTCCTCTCGTCCCCTCCTCTTCCTCTCCTCTTCCTCTCCTCTTCCTCTCTTCTTCTCTCTTCTAACTCTTCCTCTCTTCTTCCTCTCTTCTAACTCTTCCTCTCTTCTTCCTCTCCTCTTCCTCTCTTCTAACTCTTCCTCTCCTCTTCCTGGTAACCACTAACGTCTCCTCTCCTCTTCCTCCTTCTTCCTCTTCCCCTCCTCTTCCTCTCTCTTCCTCTCCTCTTCCTGGTAACCACTAACGTCTCCTCTCTTCTAACTCTCCCTCTCCTCTCCTCTCCTCTTCCTCTCTCTTCCTCTCCTCTCCCTCTCCTCTCTTCTTCCTCTCTTCTTCTCTCCTCTCCTCTTCCTGGTAACCACTAACGTCTCCTCTCTTCTTCCTCTCTTCTAACTCTCCCTCTCCTCTTCCCCTCCTCTTCCTGGTAACCACTAACGTCTCCTCTCTTCTTCCTCTCCTCTCCTCTCCCTCTCTTTCTCTCCTCTTCCTCTCTTCTTCCTCTCCTCTCCTCTCCTCTCCTCTTCCTCTCCCTCTCTTTCTCTTCTCCCTCTCCTCTTCCTCCCTTCTTCCTCTTCCTCTCCTCTTCCTCTCTTCTAACTCTTCCTCTCCTCTCTTCTTCCCCTCCTCTTCCTCCTCTCCTCTTCCTCCCTTCTTCCTCTTCCCCTCCTCTTCCTGGTAACCACTAACGTCTCCTCTCTTCTAACGCTGCCGGACAGCATTCGCTCCCTGCATCACTCGGCCAGTCTGCCCGTCATCAGGTGAGAGGTCGCACGTCTGATTGGACAGTGGATAAAAGACGTTTGTCTGGGTGGATGAATCCGACCCGTTTGGGTGGAATCCATCCTGGTCCCTGGAACATGAGTAGATCCCCCCGTTGTGTGTGCGGAGTGTCGGGACGTGACCTCCGAAGGTGTGAATGCTCGTCCGGGTCCTGTTCTCCTGCATGTCCCCAAACGTTTGGAGGAGATCCTCCCTGATCTCCGCTGTCTCCCTGATCTCCTCCTCCCTGATCTCCGCTGTCTCCCTGATCTCCCGTGTCTCCCCCCACAGGAAAGCACCAACCTTCAAGTCCTTTGAGGAGAGAGTGGGCACTCTGAAGGTAACTGTCCGTCTGTCTCCCGCCCCCTGCTGTGCTTCCTGTCAGCTGGGACGCGGGTGTGTGACTTCCTGTTTCTGTCCTGCAGACCAAGATGAGTCCGTCTCCGTCTGCCACCGACCCGGAGGAGCAGAACCTCAGTCCTGCCACCGAGGCGCTGCTCACTGAGCCCCCCCAGGACCCCCCGATGAACTGAGACCTGTCCCACCCTCCGTCAACACTCACGCCTTCACGTTTGGCCCGTCGTTCCCTTTTTATAGGAAGCGAGTGACCCCCCCCCCCCCCGGAACACTCCCGTCTCTGGCCTTGACCTCCTGCCCCCCCCCCCTTCAGCTCAGATGCCAAAAATGTGTGTCGTCAACTTTAATAAAGCAGGAAAAAAAACCTCCCCCACTTTGTAATGTGTCTGATGCTGAATCGCCGGTGGGGGGGGGGGGGGGGGGGACGTCGGCCTCCACCTTACAACCTTCGCAATAAAATCCGTGGTTACTGTGTTTACAGAAAAAACGGTCCGGATCAGCAGAACAAACACCACTACAACACCCATGAAAGTCAATAACCCCGCCCACCCGCTCCATATGCCCCGCCCACTGGCTCCATATACCCCGCCCACCGCTCCCTGTGCCCCGCCCACTTCCTGATGCAGATGTTCCTTCATCTGCCCGCTCCTGTGATCCTGAACCGGACCGCTCGCCAACACCTTGTAAAGATATTTACTGCGCACATGTAGTTTATTACTAAATCGTCCCAATAATTTTGTAAATCAAACTTTTTACGCAGCGTCAACGTCGCAGTTGAATAACTACAAGTCAAATAACAAATTAAAGAAGCGTTCTAAGGCTTTTTACACTTGTGCTTAATATAGTTCATGTACCAAAGGGCTCAACACACTTTTCTGAGGCCATAATGAGGAACTCAAAACCTTCTGTGTCCTCGTGTCGCGTCACTTCCTGCTTGGAAGAATTCTTGTTTTAATCTGAGACACACGCATTTCTTTGTTCTTTAACTAGATTGTGGATTATATATATATATATATCTAATAAAAACCTCTTAAAAACGCCTGATTCTTACTCGTGATTTTGGAAAAAAAAAAGTGGAAATGCAAATTTGCTTAATCGAACACGGACCTGGCCTCAAACCGCTGCAGTACCGGAGGCGAACACAAGGGGGCAGCCACGGACAGAGGAGCGGCTTGTTGGATTTTTCCGCCAACCGGCCTGAACAAGAAAACCTGCAGCTCCACAGTGATCTTCAAACTGAGGAAAAACTGGTCCTGGCCCAGGATCTTTACACAAACTACATTTTTGTGGAGTTATTGCTTATTAAACAGTGTGATGTCACATGTTTCTGGCTGAAATGGTGGTAACACTGAAGAAGTTCCATCACATCATTCATCACACGTGAGGGCGAGAAAAGTTCCTGTTTCGCTAGGAGACGAAAGCAGAAGTTCCCACTTATGTGGAACTTCAATAATGTGGTTTCTAGGAGTCAGATCTTCTGTGTGAAACAAACGAGGGGAAGAAAACAGCAGCTAACCCCAAAAAAAGAAAGGAAATCTTTATTCAGTCTTGACCAGAAACCTCCAGACATCCCAGAAGGTCGAAACTGCACAACAACAGCACCAGAAATGCAATTTTTCAGTAAACACCATTTACATCCAGAAAACACATAGAGCCAGTAAGAAAAACAAGTTAACAGTCGGCGTTTATAGATTCTTCTCTGAGAAAAATCAGTCATATAGATTTCCTTTGATTATAGACTGAAAAAGAATGTAAGAAAATTGCTCTGAAACTGTACCGCCTGCGAGGAAACGCACGCGTTGCAAGTGCTTTGTGTCGACAATAAAGATTCTGGTGGGTTTTGCGTGACGATGAAGCCGTAAATGTGCAGAGAGGGAACATTCATTTTCAAACATGGCTTTGTTGTTGCTTTAAAGTCAGACAAGACAACTAAAACAGAGCTTGAGGATATTTGTGTGTGCGCGCCCCAACTTCTATACATTAAGTAGCAACAGCTAGTTAGCTTAGCCTAAACCCAGGCGCAGGAGGGAGCGACTGGGCTGCTCCTGACATTAGCGTGTAGCGTGTTATATAAATTACACTGTACAAAATCTGCAGGACAAAAAAACCAGAACAACAAAATACAACATTTAAGCCATTCCATCCCCACTGAAACGTTTAGAGAGCTTAGCTTATTCCTGACTTTCAAGAACCTTTTTGAGGGATCTGATCCGGTACCTGAATGGTTGAATTCATGGAGCTATTTATGTTGCCCCGTTGAGCCGCAGCTAGCTTAGCATAGCTGAGGTCTGGGTGGACCAACGGCCTCGAATCGTGGCGGAAACGCTGCTAATCAGTGGCCAGATGAGGAATATCGAACTTTAACCAGCGGATAAAAGATCGTCGAACCAGTTACGTTAAAGACGGACCCCGGTTCTTCCGTCACGGCGTGCGTTGACCCTTGACCTTTGGCTGCGATCCCCGAGCTTTGCCTTTAAAAAAAAGATCCGCACGTGCTCCATTCAGGACCCTCCCCCGCTACAGGACGGCGGCGATTCTAATCAACCGAGGTCACAGATGAGGCCTGCGAGCGCACGTGCACCTCATTAATAATTCGACGCCTCAGACACGCGCGCACGCACCTTCGAAACAGACCTCAAACATCTCGTGAGCGTGACGCACCGACGCCCCCCTGAGGCGAAACCTGCTGCTCAGATGGCCGATGGGAAGGCAAACAACACGCGCGCGCACGTGCACAAACTCAAAGCAGCTGCAACGCAGCATTGTGGTCATCGGGGTCCCCGACGCAGGCGAGACGCTAGCGCGGCTTCTCGTGCACGGAAGCACGCGGGCGGCTTGGAGGAGGTTTAAATGCTGCCCTCAACAGATGGGGCAAACCTCAGGTGGTCATCTGAAACACACACCCCATCGCCTCTCTCACACACACTCACACGCACACACACACACACACGTGGGTGCCAGCATCTCGACCCTTCGCACAGTGACATATGCTGGTCGCCACGGCGACGCAGCCCCCGCGCCACAGTCGTCCCTCCCTCAGAAACTTCCCGTCTCTCACGTCAGCCCTCAACACAGGCGTGAGGCGAGGAGGTGGGCTCGTGCACGCCGCCGCCCCCCCGACGCCCTCGGGGAGGAGCTCCTGCGGCGCCGCCAGACCTCTTCCCTCCACGTCCGACGCGAGGCGCCAAAAGAAGCTTTGGGGGGGGGGACAAAAGCTTGGGTTAGAGCTGTCCATGTCTGACAGCTGAGCATTCCTGTCTTATAAATAATTCCTAAAGCTTTGGCAAAAATGATTTCCTGCAGGGTTTGAGGTAAACGGGGGGGTGGGGGGGGCGGGGGGGTAGCTAGCATCTGCTAAGGAGATGTAGCAAAAGCTCTGGGAACTTTTTTCCAAATAGATGCTCAGAGGAGAAGCCGTTGTGGGTTTATGCTGACTTCTGTTCGATTCTGACAGGGCCGAGAACCTGGGGCCCAAAAGGGGGGAGGGCCGAAACCACAACCTGAACCGGGTAAAAAAAAAAAACAACACCCGATCAAAACACTCCTTTAGCACAACCCTGCCTGTTTCTGCCAAATGTTAGCACCAAATTTATGTACAAAACAGTTTTCAGAGTCTTAAAAATGAGAACACTGCCACCCTCGTGTTTCTGCAGCTAGTTAGCTTAGCATTAGCACAAGTTTGTGTGTTAAATTTGTCAAAACAAGGTTTCGGATACGCAGATGGTGAGAAAAAGCTCAGCTGGAACCCGTTAGCTTTAAAGCTAAGGCTTAATAAAGCTAACCGCCTGCTGGCTAACACTGCCTCGACAATGGCCGTTGCTGCTCTTTGATATAAGCGGTTGTAGAAAAGTTAGCTCGCGTTAGCTCGTTAGCTTTTAAAAGGTGTAAAACCCTAAAATAGACGTGTGTGAAGAGAGCAGCTGGTGTTACGGTTCACCTGGAGAAACGACAGCTCCTCCAGGTGGAGGTAGAACATCGCTAGCTCTCAGATGCAGATCCCCCCCCCCCTCACAGAAAACACAAAATGGCTGTGAAATGATCTGACGCACGCCGCCGGAACGGACGCCAAAGCACGACTCCCAAACATTTAATATAAAGTCACAAACATGACGTCATAGATTTGCTATTTGCATGCACATGCAGTAATAAAGTACAGTTAAACTATGCAGCAGCTCCACCGCTGCCCCCCCCCCCCAAGAAGGTCCAGGCTAAAGATCTCTAAAGTGGCCCCGGAGGGCGTCCAGCCCCCCCTCGCTGATGCCGCCTCGATTCCTCCACTTTACTGGGTCTACGAGCCCTTAAGGGAGGGAAGCGTAGGGGAACACGTCAAAACACCCCATAGTAGCAGGAAGGAGGGGTCAAAGGTCACGGCGAGGACCAGAAAAGTCACTCCTGAACGTCGCAGCAGTTCTGGAACCAAAAAAAGCCCCCCCAACAGACTCGGGGGGGGGGGTCCTCAGAGTCACGAAGCCAAACTTGGACAAATAGCGGAGACGTTCCATCCTCGCGGGCCCGGCGGGTCGCGGCGACTCAAGGAACCCTCATCAAGGCACATCTCATCTGGGTGGAGCTGGGGGGGGGGGGGGGGGGGGGTGGGGGGGGGGGCTGAAGCAGATTCAGCCTCATAAGTCACAAACAAGACGCCGTTTAAAACCAGGGGCGCCAATCAAACCGCCGCTCCAAAAAAAAAAAAAACAGACCCCCCCCCCCCAGTTTCAAACAGGGGCACGGCTGCTCGGTCTTTAACTGGCAGCGTTGGGGGGGGGGGGGGGGGGGGGACAAAAGCAAGAAAGAAGGAGAAAGAGCCTCATAAGTATTCGCATCACTCCGGCAGAGCAACAGGAGCCCCCATAGAGGCTCTTTGATAGCACGTGCTGGTACCCCCCCCCCCCCCGGCTGTTCCTCCATAATACATAAGTCAAAGGAAGGGGGGGGGCGACGCCATATGTGATGTTTGGCAGGAATGTGATGTGAATTTGGCGGGAAAACGTCTCCATCTCACGAATCTTCCAGGTTTTTGCCGCCGAAAGGCAAAAACAGGCGCAACATTCCAGATCAAAGCCCATCGGAAAGCAGCTTTGATCCTTCCCGGGGTTCTCGACACGGCCCGGAGGCCCGGCACAGACGCGCCGCCGCCGTCCGTTTGGGACCGATCTTTCTTTTCCAGCGAGGCGCTAGATTCCCGTTGGAACGTTCCCCGGACAGGCGACCGGACACTCAGACTTGAGGCAGGGAGGGTTTTTTATTTTCATGTTCTACATCTTAACAACGTACAAAATGGAGCGAATACCAGGTCAGAGGAGCAGCGCGGCGCCGCTGGCAGCGAACGGGACCAAGCGAGCGCGGACGGGGGGGCAAATCCCAGAGTTCCTCACGGTTCCTTCGGATGGGGTTGAGAAACGTGGCGGCAAATCTCCTTCAAAGGTCGGACGGCTTAAACAAGGAGCGTTAGCTTATTTTAGCCAAATCTTGCGTATCAAAATAGAACTTGGTTGTGAATTAGCTGCCTGGAGCTGCTGCCACCTAGAGGTTGGAACCAGAGCTGGAGGGTTTGCCCCCCCCCCCAGAATCCCAATTGGCTGCCAGACTTTGATCCGCACGCCGTGAAGGCCAACACGAGCACCAAAGTGATGGAGGACGATGGGAAGTAAAGGAATACGCACCCGGAAGCTCGCCTCGTTACCCCCCCTTGTTACCCCCCCAACACACCGTTGCCCGAGGAGTGTTGGCGAGGAGGGTTGTGGCGCCCCCTGGGGGTGAAAACGCCACAGGCTGTGGGATAAAAGGTGTGGAAACCTCTCAGAAGGGACCTGAGTAACCCCCCCCCCCGTCCCCCACCCCCTCTGCCAGGGGCTCCTTCTCATCGGGGGGGGGCAAAGCTCGCCGACATGTCAATCAAATTAATTGAAAGGGGGCTTGAGTGGCGTTGGGAGAGGAGAGGAAGTCAGATAAAGTTGCTAATCAGGGGCGGGCGGCGTGATGGAGCTCGGGGGGGCTGGGGGGGGCACAAGGGTCGCAAAGAGAGTAATCAGCTCGGCTTAATGGGAGGTTTACTCCTGGGCGCCATCCGTAATTAAAAAAACATAACAGCCCTCCATAAACCCCCCCCAGCAGAACATGAAAACAAAAGTCCCCAACAATGTCTTTGATGCTTTGAAGCGAAGGTTCTCTCAGTATATATCGATTTATCTATACAATAATACGGTCACATGATACAACGGCGGATCGCCTTTACAGATCCTCTAAATATTTCGCACCGGAACACCGACGTCACGACGTGGAAGAAGCGCTAGTTAAGGCGACGTGTGGGTAGACGAAAACGGGCGGAGGAAGAAGGAAAAAGCACCGGGGGGGGGGGGCGGCGCTGCGGTCACAGAAACGCCCCCTGGTGGACACATTTATATTGGACCGCCCAGGCGAATGTTAGCGTTAGCTTCCTGATCAGGTTTAAAGGAAATGAAGCTAGCTCCTCTTGCTCTGTAAGTGCCTCGTTTTGGGGTTTCCTCGCTCCGCTTTCGTCCCCTTCGAGATCGGCGCATAAAGACGGGGAGGAGGGCGAAGCGCCGGCGCGGCGAGGTGCATTTTTCTCCGTGGTTTGGAATCTTGTTGCTGCCTCGCCACAGTCGTGGGTGGGAAACGCGTGTAGGATGGGTAAACGAGAAAAGAAACGGGAAAAAAGATGTATATATAGCAACACAGCAACAACAGTAAATATGGCACCTCAACATGCTCCAAACACTAGAAATAATAGAACAAAACAAGATAAAGTTGTGGGTTTTTTTTGGTTGCAAAGTTGTCGTGGTGGATTAGCTTTTAGCTTCCGTGAAAGTACTGCATATGGTACAACCCAAAGTTCTCAGCTGCTGGTTTTTGCTTTCTTTAAAAACGCATCCCTGATGAAAGAAACAGTCGCTTTGCTCCGCCCCCTGTTCGACCCCGCCCCCATCCGACCCGCCCCACCCACTCGGCCCCGCCCCCACTCGGCCCCGCCCCCTGGGTGGATTTGGCGGGAATGCTGTAAATCAGGTTCTCTTCGCCTTGACGGAGCCTTTAGCGTCTCTTTGTTGCCCCGTTCTTTTGGGTCTACATTCCCTCGGGGGTGAGGAGCGGGTCGGAACCAGGAAGGGTCAAGATGTCGGACATTAAAAAAAAAAAAAAAAAAGGTTCTTCTCCTTCCTGAAACATTTAAAAAAGGACAAAAGTGTGGCGGTTTCTTCTGGTCCAGTTCAAAAAGATGCAACACTGAGCGCAACAAAAAGAAAAACACACGATTAGAAATATTTGTCTCTTTACACCAAATAGCTGCACTGGGGGGGGGGGGTCCCATACTGGGAGTAATGGGAGTGGTGGATCCTGGACGGCGCTGGTACAGGTGACTCCACTGTCCTTTGGTGTCGGTTCTGTGGAACCGAGTGAGCGACGGTGGGAACTTGACGGACAAGCGTGAACTTTGACCTCAAGAAACCACAAAAAAAACATGCAACTTGAGGCCCCTCCCCCGATTCTGTGGGCGAGAAAAAAGGAAAGAAAAGGCGGCGGCCTGCCGGAGCGCCGCGGCGGCGGCGGCGGCCGGGGCGGCGCTCAGTCGGTGAATCTCTGGCAGGCTTTTTTCCAGCGGCAGGCGGTGCACCACATGTCCCGGTTCTCCATCCCGTACACCTTGCGGCATTTCTTCCCCTCGCCGCGCACCTTCCGGCTGCAGAGGACAGGCGGAGGGACGGTTAAAAGAAAGGACGCCAGTTTGGCGTGGAGCGGCGAGGAACCCCTACCTGAGCGCTGCCGTTGCTCTGGGAGGCGACGAGAGCGCCGCGATGGTCTGGGAACGCTGCTCGCCGAAGCCCTGGCTCTTACTGGGCGACACCTGGAGAGGCGAGACGTGTTTGAGAAGCGGCGGGACGCCCGGAGAACGTCCCCGGACGGCGTCCCCCTTCTTACCGTGTTCCCGGTAAAAGTGACGGGCGGCGACTGCCAGGAGATGCTGAAGCTGGCGCCGGTGGCGGGGGTGAAGCTGGCGCACGCCGAGCCGCTGCTGCTGCCGCTGGACGGGATGGACACCGGCGCCGTGGCCTGGAGGCGGGACACAGAATTAGCGTTAGCGACCGGCGGCGGTCCGGCGGCGTCCGCGCCCGGCGTCTACCTGGTAGGCGTGGTCCGTGTGGATGAGGTAGAGCGCGCTGGGCGCAGAGCGGCTCAGCGGCGTGGCGCCGCCGCCGTGAGGCTCCTTGGTGTCGGCCGGCTGCTGAGGTCTGTGACAGTCCGGCAGGTGGCCGAGAGACGGGAGGGACGGGGGGGACAGGACGGAGGGGGACACCGGGGACAGGCTGCTCAGGCCGTCCGCCACAGAGTCGGTGTTGAGCTTGATCTCGGTGTAGTAGAAGTCCTCCTCCCCGTCGCTGCAGTCCGAGTCGCAGTTCCGCCTACGGGAGGAGGGAGAGAGGGATGAGCGCCGGGCTCTCCAGGCTCGCCCTGCACCCCCAAACCGCCCCCCCACCGTCTTAAACAAACTAAACATCATCTGCAGTAAATCAGACGCCGCTCTGATCGGGTGTCAGGATGTCACAATTACGGCGCTCTCTACGTGCTCATTTGCCCGTCACCTGTCACCCCCGGGGGGGGGGGGGTCGTTGCCACGGCGATAATCTATCGGGCGGTAATCGGCTGCCGTGACAGTGAAGCCTGGAGGACGGGTCGGCACTCAAAAGACAACCGGGTTTTGAGTGGACGGTGTGTGTGTGTGTGTGTGTGTGTGTGTGTGTGTGTGTGTGTGTGTGTGTGTGTGTGTGTGCGTGTGTATGTGTGTGTGTGTGTGTGTGTTACCCCAGGTGGATGGTCCGGATGTGTCTCTGGATGCCAGCGGCGGTACTCAGCACCTTGCCACAGTTCTTCCACAGGCACTTGAACATCACCTTCATGGAGTTCTGCAAACACACAAAGGCACGGCTACGGTCAGATTAGCGAGCGTTGATGCTAAGGGGCGCCGCCGCGGCGCCGGGAAAGAACGTCACCCTAAACAGGACGGAGAGGAGTGGAGTGGAAAAACAGTCCGACGACTTGGGAATAAAGTACAAACGGATTCAAGGGATCTGGCAGAATTCCCGCGCTGCTGTCGTTAGCGCTAGCGTTAGCATCCGGAGAAACCCCGGGCAGCGTCTATTCCTCTTTGGCGTGTTTTCCCGCCTATTTTTCCCGCCTATTTTTCCCGTCTGTTTTTCCAACGCCACCCCGACCTGTCGGAGTGATTCAGTGTTATTTTTCATTTCATGGAGTTTTTGATTCAGCGTTCCGCTTTGAAACAGACGTCTGACGGCATCTCGCTGTCGTCGCCTTCAGTTGTTTCCCCCCTCGTTTGGCGAACACACGCAGACACAACCATCATCTTCCCGCCGCCACATCGTTCTAACAAAGGCTCGCTGCGCGTGGGGGGGGGCGAGCGGGAGCAGGCTTCCATGAAAGGGAGAGCTCTACGGCTAATTAAACGGCGAACTCCGGAATGTGTCTTGCAGGAAGCGCAGAGGAGAGGAGCATGAAGGGAATGTTAATGCGCGGCCTTTAGCTTTGCATGCGCGGCGCACGTGTGTCAACACAAGCTAGCGGCGCGGCTATCACAGCTAGCGGCGCGGCTATCACAGCTAGCAGAGGCTGCTCTCGTCCTCAGGTTCGTCCTTTAGCTCCAGTTAGCAACAGGAATCTCGCAGGTTCCTAAAATCGGATCGGATCGCTCGATAGCGGAAAAAACGGGATTCTTACGTCTGCTAAAACTTCCCACCTTGCGCTTGCGGGGGATGGGCTCATCGAAGAGCAGGCTGCTGCCGTCCTGCTCCTCCAGGCTCGGGTCTTCGGGTCCGGCCGGACCGGCTCCTCCGCCGGACCCTCGGAAGGGCTTGAAGTTGTCGGCGGACAGCGGCGGCGACGGCGTGGAAGGGTTGGACTGGTCGCTGGGGGCGGACCAGCTCCAGTAGCCTCCGGAAGAGCTGTTGCTGGACGGAGTGAAAGGACCGGCGGAACCGTTGTCTTTCCACGAGCCGCTCAGAACCTCTGGGGGGCGGAGGTCGGCCCGAAAGGGAGAGGACAAAAGACAACATCAAAGAAAGACAAAGAGTCCAAACTAGAGATGAAGTTCTGGACGTCAACACGACCCCAGACAGGGGAGACACCAGTACCAGTACCAGCACCAGTAGCACTAGTACCAGCAGCACCAGTACCAGTACCAGCACCAGAACCAGTACCAGCAGCACCAGTACCAGCACCAGTAGCACCAGTACCAGTAGCACCAGTACCAGCAGCACCAGAACCACTGTGAGGAAAACAAAGGTTTCTTTAATGTTGCGGGTTTTCGGGAAGACAAATCCAAGGTTGTTTTATTTTAGATCAAAGGCGCCTTTAGTAGCAGCATCCTGCTCTGTGAAGGCTGGGGAACACGTGTGTGTGTGTGTGTGTGTGTGTGTGTGTGTGTGTGGTTCTGGCAGAACATCCGTCCATCAGTGGAGTCCAACATGGACTCTGGTTCTGGGCACCGCTGTGTGACATGTGGGACGCACATGCAACCCTGCGCATAGCTGCAGCTAGCACGCCGGGCCTGGACCCGTGGCACCGGGACCCCTGCCACCGGGTCCCGGTGCCACGGGTCCAGGTGCCACGGGTCCAGGCCCGGCGTGGATCGTCTGGAGTCCCTGAACGCTGAGCACAGCAGGTGGCGGCAATTTATCAAGCTCAGCGTCCTCATGCTGGGGGGGACGAAGCGTCAAAAACACAAACTACAGACTCGGCAAGTTATTTCTGCATTTGTGCATCCGGGCCGCTGAGCTCGGCGCCACGTCGGCGGCCTGCGGCCCGGACTTCCGCCGGCGCCGGAGCTAATATTCACCGTTGACTTTGACGGGGGGGCTCTTGACCAGAGGGCTGGTGGACAGGCTCGTCAGCACCATGGCAGCCGTCACTTTGTCCATGTCCACTTCCTCCTCCGAGCGCCTGAGAAGAGAGAAGCAGGAACGCTCGGTTAACCGCGGTCAGAACTCAGCAGAACCCGTCGGTGGCGAAACCCGCTCCGGCCCGCGTCGGGTTCTGGCCTCGAGAGGAAGTCGCAAAACCATGTTAGCTAACAAAGACGCCATTAGCAGATGCTAATTTATCACCCGTCCCACTGTTGAATATGATGTCATTACGGCCCCCCCATAAATCAGCCGTAACCCCCCCCCACCTTCTGCCGCCATAAAACCACTTCCTGGTCACCTTGGGAGGCCATCATGTGACAGCAAATATCATTTCCACGGCAACCGTGACAGAGTGTAATTACTGCCCGTTTTGACTATCTCCAACCAGCAAAAGAGTAAAGAGGAAAAACGCATTAGGAGGACAAATAATTCCGACGTGATGTATGAGGGGGGCAGAAGCGGAGCGGGGGGGGCAGAAGCGGAGCGGGGGGGGCAGAAGCGGAGCGGGGGGGGGGCAGAAGCGGAGCGGCGGGGGGCAGGGGGGCGGGACCAAATCGCATTAACCATTAGAGGCCTTATCAAACTAAGTTCTTATCCAACTGCTTATTACGGCTGTAATTAACGGAGAGAGTGTGTGTGTTAGCGACGCACGGTGTGTGTGAGACGCGGGAGACTCGGCTAATGGAGCCGTAAGTGAATTTTGATAGATGGCGTTCATACGCCGGCCTGGCGTGTGCGTGGGCGAGCGCACGCACGTGCGTTTTCAGGTTCCCACTAAGCCCCTCGTGTCCGATCCCGGAGGCTGAAAATGAACCACGGGCGTTTTATTTTGAAATTTACTCCGACTCATTAGCCACTTCCTGTCTGGTACAAGTTGTTTGTCTCCGTGTGTGTGTGTGTGTGTGTGTGTGTGTGTGTGTGTGTGTGGGAGGGGGGGGTCCAGAGTGACTTCAGCCACTCACAGGAGTGTATTTTGTTTTTATAAAAACCAGCAGAATCATGTTAAATCTGATAAATCTGACCTCCCCCATCAGACTCGGGCCCGGCCGGTTCTCCTCCTCCTCCCTTCACCCCTGCTGGACTGGGAACCTCTTGCTCAATCTCCCTCCCACATATCGCAGCGCGCTTAAAATGCTGTGAATGCAGCCAGCAAGCGTGTGTGTGTGCATGTGTGTGTGTGCATGTGTGTGTGTGTGTGTGCCGCTCTCTTTGATCCTATGTAAAGAGGTCCAGTTGTTCATTACAGCCACTGGACTATGACGCCTCAATAAGCTCCTATAAATCAGAAAGCTCCTCCCCCTCCACATGCTTATCTGATCACACACACACACACACACACACACACACACACACATGCACGCGTGCAGCGTGGTTTGATTGACAGGTGTTTTCCTCATGAAGCCCTGTCTCACTAGATCAAAGCAAAAAAGCACCTTTGGTTATGAAGCACAACTTTCTTTGGACGAGGGTCCGTTATATGTCAGCGTCATTAATTATTGCTCATATCTTTAACAGGAAGTGAGGAGGAACATCCAGAAGGACTTCCTGTAGCAGCTTCAGGGCGCTCCAGCTAACCATAAGTGGAGCCCATCTTGGCGCCGTGCTGCTAGTTAACCCCTGACCTGCGACACGCACGAGGCTGCACTTGAGATCATTCATGATGGCGGCCGGGGAGGGGGGGGGGGGGGGGCTTGGTGTGGTGGATTTGCTCTGGGTGCTCCAGTTTCCTCCCAAAATGGGAGGATAATCCGTGACTCGAAAGCACCCCAAGGTGAGAATGTGTGTGTGTGTGTGTGGTTAAACAGGGAATACCGCCCCCTGGTGGTCCGCCTCACACACATAAACCTGTATTGAGCCTCAGGTGTGTTTCAAACACACGACGGCAGATCGAACCAACGCCGCGGTCGGATCTGGAGACGGGCGCAGCGTCCCATCACAGCGATGTGCACCAGCGTCACATGGGCGCACGTCATCCAGAAGCACGACAGGAACCGAGGACGGATGCACGGAAACGCCATTTCCTCCACGTCTCTTTTTAAACGCCGCCACGTGTCCCGCGGCGAGAACAAGCGGGCTGCGGCGCGCGTTGGTCGGGCACGGAACCAAAGACCCTCTGTGTGTATTATTAATGTCCTCTTCTGCAGACAGATGGTTAAACGTGCGCCATTGTCACGGCGAACCATCTTCGGTGTGTGTGTGTGTGTGTGTGTGTGTGTGTGTGTGTGTGTGAGAGCCCCTGAGCGACATGAAGGCAGCTCATCTCTTCACCATTTAATAAGCATGTGACTGGCACATGCACACACGTGCTCCAGCAGCGTGCCCTAGTTTTGCTCTATAGGTTGGGGGGGTTACGACATACAGTTAACCCAGACGGCAACGCCACACACACACACACACACACACACACACACACACACACACACACACACACGCACACACACACGCACACACACACGCACACACACACACAGGGTAATTCTCTGAATTGATGGCGTTGTTCGTCATAATGAGCAGAGGGAACACTCTGGATCTCGGCGCTCCCGGTTACTCAGACGGCCTCGCGGGCGCGCACGTGAACGCCTGTGTGCACGTCAAAGTGTCACCTTCCATGTTTATGTTGCTGCCTGCGCGCTCCGTGGTGATGGGGGGGGGGGGGGTTCAGCCACGGATGTGAACAAAGGCGGGGAAGAGCGGCGGTCGCCGTGATCCGTTTGACGATGTCCATCCTCACAAAAGACTCAGACGGGGGGGGGGGGGGGGGGGGACGACCATCCTGAGGACGCCTTTGTCTCCGTCTCCGTGCACTAAATAACCTGAGTTTTCCTCGCCAAACTTCCACATTAGTGGCTGAAAAACCGGAGTTTTCGGCTCCGAAAGGTCTAAAATTCCTCCTGGCGTCCCCCTCTGACACCGTCTCCTGGACCTACCCCCCCCCCCCATATTTACATCAGTGTTAAGAAGTGCAGCAGTAGCTGTAACCTCAGCACACACACACACACACACACACACACACACACACCGAACCTGCCAATGAGAGCTCTGAAACCACACACACATAAACACACACAGCCTTTTACCACTGATTGTAAACACCTCGCCATCAGACGCACGCCCACACTTTAGACGCGCGGCCAGCCCCCCCCCCCCCCCGCTCCCGGGGGAGTGATACGCACGCTGGAGGAAGGGGCCTCTTTCCCAATTACACCTCAAGAGTGGGGGTGGGGGGGGGCATCCGTGTGTGTGTGTGTGTGTGTGTGTGTGTTTGCCGCGGCTGCTCATAAAAGCCTGGAGATGGAGCTGATGGAGGGCTTTATAAAAAGCCTATCGGCTCCATCGCCTCACGCAGCCTCGGGCGGGACAAAGGAGCCGCTCGCCACCTCCGCGTTTACCGAAGGGCCTCGCCGCACGCCCCTCCCCCCGCAGCCTCACCTCGCCTCGTCCCAGTTTATCCGGCGTTAACCTTGAGGCGCCGCCACGACCCAGCCCCCG